>NC_083629.1:22999200-23164200 GCF_963584025.1 Labrus mixtus | reverse complement strand
CCAAAAACGACACATCGTCAGTCATATTTTTAACTAAAAGCCGCCGTGATGAAGGAGAGAGAGCACTGTCAGATTGGAACAAATATGTTGGCGATGTATTTGTGCAATTTAGACAGTGTGCAGGAGTTTTCCAGAATGTTTCTGGTCAGTAAAAACAAGCATTACCCAATACTGAGTGCCGAGGAATGGTATTTATGTTGCTGTGGTTTGGGAACAAGCATCAACATAGTCGTTTAAGTTTAAAAAATGTGGTATCAGTACAGCCCTACTGGGGATTAATCAGTTGCAAAATGTCAGATTTTCAGATTCAGAGTGGATTTATCTATGATTTTTCCGTAGTTTTTGTAAAATACTGTAATATGCTGCAATGTTAGGCCTCTAAAGTCTTGCAAAATCCCGTTTGATTGAACTGCATCTGGTCTCTGCAACTGATTGAGCTTCATAATAAAGGCCCTGACACAAAAGGCAGACGGCAAAGAACTAGTGGCGACGAAGACCAACTGTGGCGTCGCCTCACGTCTTGGTCAAAAAGTTGCACTTGAACACACCGCAAAGACTACAGCTGACGGTCAACCACCACGTTAGTTCTGTGCGTGAGTGAGAGGAAATAACTCTCCACGCCAGCAGGCGGCAGTAGTCCGTTGTTATGATACGAGAAGACCATTTTCACACCGCTGTCGGTCACCACTCGTATTATAGGCTGCCTACTGATGGAGAATAACGTCTGATAAAAAGTTGAAAATGGCGCTGGCGTTGTCAGCCCTTGGTCTTTTAGTGGAAAAAGAAAAGAAGAGGCGGAGGAGACAAATAAAGCGAAACCGCACTAATGGGTGAAAGCATGGAGACTACAGCGGCGTGCTCAAGGGGCTTTCCTGAACCTGAGAGGAGAGCTGGAGAGAAATGAAACCTCCGAACAGCCAATCAGAGAGATTACTCTCTTATGTCAAATCGGCAGAAAAAAGGACGACATGGGCCGATGGGTAGCGGCGGCCGCTCACCTACGGTCCAACTAGGACTGACGGCTGGCGAGCTCGTTGGTGTGTCAGGTCCTTAAGGGTCCACAAAAAGCCCCAAAAGAGTTCATCATTCTGTTTTTAAATCTGCAGGCGACAGACAAGGAAGGCATCTTGTAATTCAGGTCTTCAGAACTTTATAAGAGAGAAGCCGGTTTTCTTTTAAGGGTCCTTAAATTTTGATGATGGGAAGCATTAATTTGAGCCAGTGTGTGTTCCCTCAGGTTGATGTGTTTGTCCAGATGGAAGCGGTAACATTAGAGGTTCAGAGGGACCGAATAACTGCACCGAGAAGCTGCCTCACTCTCAGTGAAGAGCTGAGCTCAACAAAATGCTCCGGGGGTAAACTGATGTCAGGATTTTTTTTTTTCTTCTTCTTCTAAAATGCAACCGAAACACCAGGGGTCAATTACAGAAAAAAAGTGCGCTGACATCCATCGCTGTGGGCCGATGTGCTGCCGAGGCTGTAATGTGATTTGTTGTGACTCACCTCCAAAGTTTTTTTCTGACCTGGTGGGATGAAAGTTAACCAGAAACACACAATGAATGATCTAATGTGGAGCCCACTGGATTTCATTTACAAGCCCCGGATCAGGCCTAATTGATGGAACTTAAGTCCGAGTGGAAACTTTCTGCGTGTTCCTGTTTAACAAAAGCCCGACTGTGTGTGTGATGTCACCCTCAAGTCGTGTGTCACTCAGCCCAAAGGTGCTTCGTATTGATCACAAGATTGCAGATTGTGTAATGGGGACAGCTGTGCCTCATGGCGGTGGTATGACTGGAGCACCAGCAGGTTTACGTCCTCGACCTAATGCTTGGATTATGTGGTGAATCATCTCTGCCTCTCTGCTGTTTTTTTTCCACTAATTCATTTTACTGCATAACATACCTGACAAAGTATTCCCACACTTATGCAGTTCTTCAAGTACCCAGGTGTAACAGGGCCTGTTTCTGATAAGTAGGACGGTCCAGACGTTTTTCATAAGGTTGTACAGTTTGTACATATTAGTTCAGAGTCACAGCTTCTCTCCAGTAATCATTAGATGTAAAGTTTCCTTGTGGAACAAATCCAGCTCCGATGTATTCCTCTGTACCGTGTGAGCGCTCAGGAGAGTATTTTCAGTTTAACGATGGGCAGAGTGAGATCACAGGCAGGGTGTAATGACAGTGAGGAGACCTCAGGCGCTCTCCAGCAGCTCCTCTTCTTCCTCTTCATCTTCTCCTCCTCCTGGCTCAGTTTGTTCACATTGCTTCAAACCGGTCGACGCCGTGCTGAAAGCCTCGCTGACTGGAGCTCATAATTAACCCTTCAGTTGTCTCAGAAATTAGATTTATTGTCTCAGTTCCTCCCCGCGGCTGACGTGCGCTGCAGGATGTTGGTGTCTAAATTACTGGTTTGAAGTCGCATGACTCGAGTGATGCTTATTATCTTTACAACTATTTTATTTTTGTATTTAAGATGCTTTCGAGACAAAGACTTGAACCAGTCGGGTGTGCTTGTGCAACAGTGTTAAAAGATGAAAATGCTCATTAGTTTTAGTCACATTTCAATCATTCTTGCCATCTTAAGACACCAAATTTAAAACACTTTAGTCCAGTTTGAGTCAATAAAAAGTCCTCACATCTTAGTCAAAACATCTTCTCTATTTAAACTCATTCAGTCAGCCTCATCATACAGGTATCAGAAATCAGTATGGAGGTGACAGCAGGTTGCTGCTTTCAAGACTTAAAACACATTAAAAACCTTTAACAACCAAAATTGAATGTACCGGTACATGTTTCATGCTGGTCACATTTCATCATTGGTGGCGTTTTCTTAAAGTTAACACACTAACCTTCACTTCTTGGTCAAGTTTTTCTCCTTTTTGTACATTTATTTTCCAATGTACAGAACAGTCTCGGCTGATTTTAAGATATTATCCAGTTTCAGCCTTTTTATCAAACAAAGAGTATTTTGACTTTGCACAGTCAGTTGGTCTAAAGACTCGTCAGGAAGATGTCTCTTAGAATTTCTGATGAGCACATTCAACATTTTTTTCAACTTTAACGGACTGATCCATGACTCTTAAGATTATTAAACAGATAAATCATGCGTGTCTTACAGCACAAGAAGCAGGAGTGTTTTCTGTGTGAATGTTTGGGTATGTAGCTTATCTCTTAAAAAGCACTATTTAGACGGCCGCTTCAAGTCGCAGAGGCGTAATGGGGGGACAAAGTGATCACCCTTCTGTACTGTCTGCGGAGGTAGTAACAGAGGTGTTACAGTGGCGAGACAGGATAAGCGGAGCCAGCGGGGGGGCGCTGAGCTGTTTGTGTGCATGTCTGACTTTGTGTCTATGTGGAGCTCCTGCTGTGCCGTGCTTCTGCACGAGGAAACACAATGTGAATTTGCTGAAATCTATACAAATGTACAAAGACATGATAGCTGCTGAGCTTAGTTAGAACACTTTTGCGGGGGGAAAAAAGCATTCTGAGAAGGGCTGAAGATTGTTCCTGTATCCTCTAACTGTGTGTGTGTGTGTGTGTGTGTGTGTGTGTGTGTGTGTGTGTGTGTGTGTGTGTGTGTGTGTGTGTGCACTGACTGTGAAAACGGCACCCGCTGCCTGTCACCATCTGTTTGCCTCTCAGGCAGTCAGCATCAGTCCAGGTTGTAGGCAGGCCTTCATCGGGGCGTCCCTGTGGATCTGCGGGTTTGATGCGTCATGTGTTTGAATCTGTCATGTGAACATGTTGTTGTCTGTCGCTCAGAGTCTCCTCTCATTTCACTGCTGTTATTTATTTCACTTCTCAATGAGAGAAAAGATTAAACCTCACGTCCGTAGATTATTTGTGAAATTGAATTTCTTTTAAGGTTTATTTTGGGGCTTTTTATGCTTTCTATTTTGGAGATAGGACAGTGGATAGAGTCAGAAATCAGGGAGAGAGAGAGTGGAGAATGACATGCAGGAAAGCCCCACACTTATTATTGATCAACATCAAAATTTGATTTTTAACGAATTGTTAGCAAATTTTTCTTGTTTTTAGACACTTGAACACTTTAAATACAGGGCTTTGAGCTCTGATAAAACTGGACATGACCTTTGACATCAAATGGACACATTTTTCTTTCCATAATACGCATCTTAATTGATTAAAATAAGATTGAAATAGAAAAGCTCCACAGCAGTAGGATACATGTTGACTGAGTTTTTATGTCGTTTTGCTCAAACAAAATGTCCAATATGAAAAATAAAACAAACAATTTAAATGAAATACAAGTATTTAGTAATTTAGCAGTTACCCAATTGTTCATATCAGATATATAAGTTATCAGAGCTTTGATAACAAGGCGCTAAGTACGCACATTTTCAGCTGTTTGCTCATTTGATGGGAGAAGGTCCGTCCGTTCTTTCTGCACAGATCTAGCAGCTACGTCACCGTGGTAACTCAGGCCTCATGAAAGATTGAAGCTTTTTTATATTTTCATGGAAGGGAAGCGGGGCGAGGTGTAGTTAACTTCAGATCAATAATAAATAGCACTCAGTTCCTCTTTGTGCCTGGTTCAGCGGAAGACTAAAAAGCACTTCTGGCCCGTTACAAATCTGCTTGTCTGGTCGCTCTGAATGCTGATGTGGAGGCGAGCGTGTGTTGACACAGTGTCTTGTTATTAGTGCAGGGAGGGGAGGGGGGAGAGAGGTGGTGGGGGCAGATGTGATGGTGCAAGTTTAACTTAATTCAGATCCTGTCCTCGGCCTTGCCTGAGGGCGGGAGGCATCTCTCTCCGGCCGGTTTGAGCCGACGCCGTGCTGCTGGAAATCCTGTTTGGGGAGATGACGTGACGGCGGTGACAGAATAATCACATTTCCTTGACAAGTGTGTTGATGTTGGCACAACACAAGGGCCTGTGTTTGGGTTCCTGAACCCATGATCTCCTGTTTTTGAACCATTGAATCATGGAGGAGCCTGATTTATATCTGCGCTTTAAGAATGTGATCAGGACGCAAATATATCAGACGTTAGAGGCAGGAGAACACTTGAACCGCTGTTTGAAATTAATGTAATCTGTGTGTTGAAGTCTGAAAGCCCATTTAGAATTAAATTATAGATCAGTTATTGCTCTGTGACCTAGAAATGCCACTTAAAAAGTAATTACCTTGAGTAATATCAGAAATCTTATGCACATACTGCTGCTGGATTAAAGTTACAATTCTGCAAAATCCATAATTTAGTTAAAAGAAGTCTGTTTCTTTTGGTTGCCTGTCTTCAAAGGGAACACTTCAGTGTGCTGTTTATTGGTGATTTCATTCAAATGTAAATCACTCGTTGATGTGAATAAATGTGACAGAATATAATGTGAATAAAACTTTAATATATTCCCCCATTCATGATCATTATTTCTGCTTGAGTAACGGCGACCATCGTTGCTAAATAGTGAAGACAACTACTCCCATGTTACCACGCTTCTTCACAACATTAACATTTTATGTCTTCTGTGGTTTGTGTGATTGTGAGATTTACGTCGGATAATATATTCTGTGTTCTTCAAGTAACGGAGAATTCCTTTAAAGAAGTCTTTGTGTCGTGCTGCGTTAGCCTCCCTGTCCCGGGCGTTGTCGAGTAATGTAGTCATGAAGAAAGGCAACACACTAATGGTGCGTTCAATTTGGTCTTGGAAGTCGGAAATCCCAGTTGCCGGTCTGTACGTCATCAGAAACGCCCTCCTCAAGTCAGAATTCCAACTTCGATCTCTGAGAGTCTTCAGTATCCCGAGTTAAAATCTAATGCTACATGCTTCAACAGTAACGTTAAAGCTCTAACTTTTGTGTTTGTTAGCAACTTAGCCTCTTCTTGTGTAATTAAATCAATCTAGCTCGCGCTCAGACAAAAGTCGTACGGTCATGAATCTCCTCTGTCGCCCCCTGGTGGTGGAACAAATCACCAAACTCCATCCAATCTGCAAAGTCCCCTTTCCAACCACCGATAAGAAAAGCTAATGGCCAAGCTCTTTCATGAACACCTACGCACTATAACTGATGATATTAATACCGTGGATGATGTTGATGTTGTTGATGATGAAGGTGAAAAATATCTGCTTCTCTACACCCTGTGCTCTGCCTCTGTCATCTCCTGAGTCTGATCAGAATCGAAGCAGTTTGTTTTCACTTTCTGACGTCGTTTCCTCCTCTCTAGATCCTTCTTTGTGTTGTACTAACTCGCAGATGTGTATCATGTTGGATTTAAATGTCTCGTAAATGAAAATGAAACTTGTAAATTGAGATGGACTGAAGATCCGTTCAGTAGGAGTCAACAGACTTTTGCAATATTGCTGTCACAGCTTCTTTCGGTCATGCTTATTTCCCCTTTTTATAAATGTTGTGGTTTGAATAAATGTGGTTTGAATGTGTTTGTTTCTGTTTCGTATGAGCTCAGAAATGCTCCTTCTATGTTGAAATGTCAAAGGGCTAAATTTAATTCTGCCGACTGAACATTAATCGTCTGTTTTGTCTCTTTGATTTCAGCTCTTCAGAGAAGTTAGAATAATGAAGATCTTGAATCATCCCAATATAGGTGAGTGGATCCTACACACACATTAACATATCAGCACACGATGCATCAGCTCACCTGAGTTGATGATGTTGAAGGAAAAATGTGCTTCTATCTGTCCATGTGTGTCATTTAGGACAACATGCAGGATTCTCTGGCCTTTCTACTACCTGACAGTCACAGATTAGGAGCAAACCTTCAGCCTACTTTATGCACTAAAACTTTCAATCAGAGTTCACAGAAGATTACAGGGTGTTCTTTAAAATCAAACAGTCCTGGCTAATGTCAATATCTCTGCAAATGACGAGTCAGTTCAAGTATGAGGAAGGTCAGACTCTACAGCTCGGGCTGAAATTGTTCCTGAAACTTATTGACACGGGCGTAAAATCCAAAGAATATTTCACAAATCATACGGGGAAGTTTTATTTGTCTCTCTAACTTCCAGTTTTATGGTGCACAACTGATTGATTGACACTGAAACTGAAGGGTCAAGCTCTGTTTTTAGATTAGAAAATATTGTGTTATTTTTCTGTCTGTACTCTTACTACTTTCTGTGGTCTGTAGAGGCGTTTAAAAGCAACAAAATCCCTTTTGAATAAATCCCATCAAGACTCAAAATGTGATTTGTCCTGTTCAGAAACGTCCCTCGTATACACACACACACACTCGCTCGTGTCATAAAACACACGTACAGTGCGTTCATGTGTCAAGCCTGCCGTGGTGTGTTTGGTTTTGGAGATGGGATTTCCCTCTAATTACTTTTAATTTCATTCCCCGGCGCTTCGCGATTTGCCGTGCAGAAATGTGATTATAATTACCAGAGTGATAGTAAGCGCTCACCAGCCCGCACGCACTCACGCACGCACGCTCGCCATCTCCATCTCTCTCATTGTCTTCCATCCCACCTCGTCTATATTTAGCTGTGCAGCCCTCAGCCGCTCTTCGCTCAGTCTTTTATATCTCAGGGCTCAACACACTGCAGTAAAAAAGAGGAAAAAGTCTCGTTCAGTAAATAGTGAGTGCTGCCCTGCTTACATGGTCACGACACACACACACACACACACACACACACACACACACACACACACACACACACACACACACACACACACACACACACACACACACACACACACACACACACACACACACACACACACACACACACACACACACCTCACTTCTCTCTGCCACTCTCCTCTTCCTCCAGGTGTCTGTTTGAAATCATTTTAAGTGTTGAATGTATTATTGTCTGATTCTCCCGCGTCTTCAGACATAATTGAATGTTTAATTTCCCCTCTCTCGCTCTCTCCTTTCAGTCAAGCTTTTTGAGGTGATTGAGACGGAGAGGACGCTCTACCTGGTCATGGAGTACGCCAGTGGAGGTGAGACAGGAAATAAAGTTGTCAACATGTTGTAGCTGGAAGCTTAACACCATTCACCTGACCTGCAGCATGCTGTATGTGAGATTCCAAGCCTGAGAAATTTGATAATTTCCCCACCATAGAAAAAAGGAACTTGGCATTTTTACACAGAAGTTCAAACACAGAAGACAGAAACGTGTTTGACAAAGGCAGGCGGACTGTAAACTCAGCTGTAAAACAATAAAACTCAAACTTTTTACAGCCACACCTCAACAGCTGCTGCGCGGAGGAGTAGATATAGCCGGTAGAAATCTGCACGCTGTGTGCAGCTCCCGAGGACCCGAGTATGATTTATTAACACCAAATGTGATAAATGTGTGCGTTTAAATAATTTATGCACACTGGGAGCAGCTTACAGTCTGCCTACTTCTACCTGAGAGGACAAAAGCAGGAGGACAGAAAATGAATTCATTCTTGTGATGTCTGTGTGGGTTCTCAGTCATCCAGGTCACGGTAAATTCAAATTTTGATCCAAAGGCAACTGGACTGTTTGAAGATCTTGATCTCCTCTGAAAGGCTTCTTCAGTTTCTAAACAATCTGGTGGATCGACCTAAAAATTTGAAATGATCATTAGCTTACTTTTCTAGCTCCATCCACCAGATAGTTCAGAAACTGAAGAAGCCTTTCGGAGGAGATCAAGATCTTCAAACAGTCCAGTTTCCTTTGGATCAAACTTTGACTTTAATTCTTGTGATGTTTACAACAAACTGAGAGAGAAACCTCGTGTTGTTGATGTTTGCTGCACAGGAAATATGAATAGAAGTGAGGCACGATATCAGCATCCTCACATCAACATTAGTGGTTCATTACGCCCCGTCTTACTTTTTTAACCTGATAATTTATTTCAGAATAATATTTTATTTAGTCCACATTTAGCTATAAATTGAAAATTATAACCTGCAGGTGTAGCAGCTTAATACTCGATGCATTTTGTGTCAAATCCTTTTATTTTTCACATTTTATTTTTGGGCGTTGTGTGCCTTTATTGGTACGACAGGACAATGGATAGAGTTGGGAATTGGGGCGAAAGAGAGAGAAAGGGTGGGGAATGACATGCGGGAAAGGAGCCACTGATCGGATTTGAAACCCGGGCAGCCCGCTTCCAGGACTACAGCCTCCGTACATTGAGGGGCACAGATTAACCACTCGGCCACCGGTGCCACCTGTCCTCTCTTTGTATGTGCACTATAAATTATGCACAGACAAAAATTAAGTATGTGAGGTATAAAAAATGAAAAAGACCAAATGGAAGACAGAAACTTAACAAGCTAGAAATGTTAACATGTGACGCAGTAAGAAATGAAAACTAAATAATTCCACACATGACGTATGTGATTTTGTAATGTTTCTGTAGAGATTAAATTTAAATTTAAGATCCTCATTATGAAGTCATTTTAATCCTCCTTACATGAATGCCTTTTTTCCCCTCGTGGTTTACACTGGTTTGACTGACGCTCATGTAAACGTGTCATCCTGTTGTGACACCTTCTGCTGCATCGCTTTGAACACATATGGCTGAAGAATTAGAGCCACCCGCCGTTAATCTCCACGTCCCTATCTCTTAATATTCAATTATAATGAGTGGATGGGAAAATCCAAGAGTGCAGCTTATCTCGAAATTGTGATTATATTTCTAATGACGTCCTGTAATGACCTACAATGATAAGACTTCCCAGGAATAGTAAATAACCAGTTCACGAGGAAGGAATGGACCTGTGAGATAAAGATCAGATTTGGATTCTGGAGGTTCAAGCACACAAAGGTATGGAGATGTATGTCAGCATCAAGATACAAATCAGTTTGTTGAAACGAGGAGAGGAAAGCCAGAGCAGGAAAAACTTGTTTGTCGACTCCTACCAGCTTCACGGTTTCCTGCATGAGTGGAACCAAAACAGAAAGATTTGACGACGCTGTCTGCATCGTCACCTGCTGTGTTAAATATAACCGCTTGGATAAACACAATCATTATAGTTCCTCCTCCTCTGCGGCCCCAAAAAGCCGGATCGTGAGCAAATCTGTGTTTTAGTGGTGAGTCTGTGAAGGTTAATTAGAGTCATCATCACCTGTGACCTTGTGTTCCAGACAGTGAAGAGGCTCGTTCACCAAAACACATGAAAGAGAAATAATTGTATGAAAAGCTTTCAGTGATGGATTTAGACTTTTTTTCAGTGACTGACTGGACCTGACATTTATCATCTCATTTGTAGTTTGTTGAAAGTGACAGAACAACAGATTTGATGCTTTACAGCCCAAAAAGAAGTTTCTTTAAAACCAAAATTAAAGGGAAGAAATCTTTGATTTTCTCTCCCAACATGAGTATGACTTTACTCTTTAAGATTTCATTTGGGGAAAGCTTTCTGTAATTTGTCATTTCATGCAGCGTCACACATCTCTCCCAGCCCCCCCCTCACCCCGTCTCAAAGGCTGAGGCTGTTATTGATTTCTTGTAAAGGTCATGCTCGTAATGCTGAGCAAAGCGGCGCACGCGGCAAATTGTGGAGAATTGCTCTATGAGGGGAAAATCACATTTCCACAGAGATGGGAGGTCTGATCACACACACCAATTGCATTACATCTTAATAAAGTAAATCTAATATTTCTTCCAATGGGACATCGATTTTTTTGTGCTCTGGGACATGACAGTAGATCTGTAGTTTTTGATACTATCTGATGTAAAAAAAATTTAACACATGAATCAAAAGTTTCCAACCAGCAAAAACTTCCAAAACCTTTCTGCACACAGAGTTGTTGATCGCAGTAAAGCATGCGAGCTTGCATATGGAAAATCTGACCCTATATAGGAGGAGTCTTACAACCTGGTGTCTTTTACATACTGCACTTCTACTGGACGGACTACATGTTTTCCCTGTTAACTAAATAGTATGGAAGTAAAGGCATTGGAAGGCAGCCATTATACCTGCTTACACTTAGCACTGTAGCATGCAGATGTTAGCATTTAGCTCAAAGCTCAGCTGTGTCTGAAGTACACCCCCGTGGAGCTGCTGGCAAGGCTGTAGACTATTAGTCAGATACCTTACAGCCTCCTGTTGTTGTTTTTCCTAGATTAGAGTCCGATAAGTGTCTGCCATCCAAAAGGGACTGTGTTTTTGTTTTGGCAAGTTCAAAGTGTAGGGGAAATTGTGATATGGGGGATTGTATTCACTCTCAGATGTACGTTGCTTTGGATAAAAGAAATCTCTGCAAGGATGTTAGCTCTAGAAGTGGGCTCATCTTTAAATTATAAATGGCTTCATCCTTACATTTTAAGTGGCTTGTTTTAAACTTCCTGATCCAAATACTTGTTTTCCTTTGAGTGGCACATGCTCCTCTCATTTCTAGCACACACACACACTTCATGCTACTTTTCCTTTTGTTCCCCGATTCCATCCCCATGTGCGGCACACACTGTGACCTTCAGCTCTGACACGAAAGGTTGTCAGCTGGCACACTCTGTCTTCAGCAGTTGACTCACAGAGTTGTGATGAATTGTTGCTTTTCTGGAGCTCTGAAGTACGGAAACAAACACTCTGACCGCCTCTGCAGGTCAACGCTGAGAGAGAGAGAGTGGGAGGGTTTTCGAGGATTCAGGAAAAAGCAGGGGAGGCGGTGTTGTTGCTTGTTATTGTGTTTAGATCCTCTCTCAGCCCGGGTAGGGACATGGACACGTAAGGCAGCCACTCGAGGTTCAATTAGCGCACGAGCGAGCGTTGTCACGTTTTGGCTGGAAGTGTGCAGAAACCGTGGGCCGAGGGGAAGGATCTGCTGCCGGAGCAGAGAGAGAGGCAGCAGCTTTTGTGCCTGCAGGAGAAGGCTCAGTTTAGAGGAAGCGGCACCGCGCTCGCCTCAATATGGTCAAGAAACACCCTGGAACCATGCACATGGGGTGAGGGTGAGGGGCCAGCTGTGGAGAAAAGTTCATCCTGAAGTTATTTTTATCTGCTTAAGTTATGACTCACTTTGTGTCTCTCTCCACCTTCTTTGGATCGCTCTCTTCATTCACGGCTTTTTCTGTCTCATGTTCTCTTTATATCGCTCTAACGCCCCCTCTTTCTCTCTCTTTGTGTTTCTTTTTGCAGGAGAGGTCTTTGACTACCTGGTTGCACACGGAAGAATGAAGGAAAAAGAGGCCAGGGCTAAATTTAGACAGGTAACCAGCTTTCTCCCCCCCCCCTGCAGTGTTCCGGTTTCACACCTCTGCTCCCGGCTCTGACTCAGAAAGGCCGCTGTCCTGCTTCTGGAACAGCAACCTCTGTCTTCTGAAGACTGATGACAAGTGTCCAAATCTCCTCCTGTCTCCATCACTCACCGCTCAGTGACACAGTGCAAAGTCATGGAGTGTTGTTGGTCTGTAAGAAGCTAGCCAAACCCTAAACTAAGGCATTTCTCGATAACTTTCTGTAGGACATGTACATCAGTGAGGCTTAAAACATTGATTTCAATCACAGAAAAACAACACAAAAGAGTCTATTACATTTTCTTCAGGTGCCGTTTTAAAGTTTTGACTAAGTCACTGAATAAGGCTACAGTTTGACTTCATAAAAAAGATTTTAAAGGCCTCCACTGCGACTTCCAAAGCAGAATTTCAGACCAAAACAAATAATGCTTTCTTCAGATACACCTCCTTCATCCCTCAGCTTCCCCCCTCCCCCCCTCATGTCTCCAAACTTCATCCTGTTTCATTTGAAGGGTTCTGTAAGGCAAAGACAGCAGCAGACGAGTGCTAATAAACCGCTAAAAACAAGATTTTGTAAATAAAATGCTCAGCCTGGGTTGTTTACGTTACTATAACACGGGATATTAGCCTCCTTTAATTGACATGCTGCTTTGTCTGGAGGCAGAAAACCCCTTATGTCAGATAGATGGAATCCCAGGATTTAAAGCTCATGCCGCATAGATGTTTCATCATACTGCAGGTGTTTCCACTTACCTGTAATTATCCATGCCTTTGCAAAGCCACTATGAACGAATCAAGTTTTGACCATTTTAGGAAATTCATTATATGTACATGACTGGTTCCATATGTTACTCAGGTTTTTGCCAGTCCCCACAGCAGCATTTAGCAGCTCTGTAGATGTGGAAGCATTTGCCTTCAGCAGAAATGAAAATAGCAACCAAACACACGTTGATGATTTTGCAGCATTAACATTAGCACCCTGAAATGTGTCCATGCTAGCAAAGGGGTTTCCACAGAGAGCTCAGAGTCACTCGGTCTTGTTTTTAATCTGGAGCTGATGATGCAAACAGTGAGAAATCAAACTAAAGTAATGTCCAAAGTGTAGATTGTTTTTAAACCCTGTGAGACCCAGTTATTGGTAATCCTTCACAGCTTTCCTGCACCATTAGCGCATGCTGCTACCTGGACTCTGAGACAGACAAATGGCCCCGCACAGAGGAAACCTGTTCTGTCTCAACCCTCCTTCTGTCGTCAGCCTCATCTGCGTTTGTTTTATCTTTCCTGTCCCTGCCGACCACATCATCTACTCCTCCTCCTCCTCCTCCTCCTCTACCACATCCTTTATCGCGCTCTGAAAACAGAACACCAGACGTTTAACTAAACCCTGCTTGTGTTTTTTCTTTTCTTGTACAGATTGTATCGGCGGTGCAGTACTGCCACCAGAAGCACATTGTTCACAGAGACCTCAAGGTGAGTTCAGAGAAGCCCTGCATGTTGGTAGCCACAGAATAAAAAGACTGTCAGTGCACCAACAGAAGCTGACATCTTACCAATGAAGCAGAATTCAGTTCAGCCATATGGAGGGTTGTTCAAGAGAGCAAAGTTTGCCTCTTATCAAAGCAACACCTCTCTGTCCACTCAGTACGTCTATGTGCAGTTTAAAAAAAGTCAGTATATTATTTTTCTCCAACTAAAAATTGACTTTTTTATCAACATTTTAGCTAAACTGAAATCATACCAAGTCATATTTCTAGACTCGGACTATCACACCTTCATAATGGGGCTAGAGACTGGCTCACACTGCATGTTTACACCTCAGTCAAACTGTACTAGGTGTTCTGAGCATGCTCCAAGTACCTGTGTCAGCCGGCCAGGTATTGACCTGGAAGTCAAACATCATAAATGCATAGCAAAGCAGGAGTTCTGTTTTTGTCTGCCCTGTGGATATCAACATAAGCCCATATCTGTTTATTAAACTGACACACATTAAAACACTACAATTAATTCAATTTCATAAAAATAGGAAAAAAAATAGAATTCAAGACAATAAAAAAAAAAACAAGAAAGCGATCAGTAGTCTAAGATTAAGACGAGGTTTGGTGTGATTCCTCAGTTTCTTTTCAGCATTTTTAAAGCATTCATGTTAATTAGTAATGCCATGAAGAGTTAAAATTAGTGTCTTCACCTTTAAGGCTGATTACCCCTGACTCATACTGAACAGAAAGGTCACCCAGTATGGAGCTGACGTCAGCGTTGCGTGATACATGACTCTTATTCTAACTCTCGTATTCCCTCTCGACGATGCTAACACAGCGTGTGTGATTGGCGTATGCGGCTAACGAGGAGGCGCTGCCCGGCCCTTTGGCTGCACAGATACGTCACGCTCTGTGGAGGCGGAGTGCTTTAAAGAGGCCCCTCTAAACTGCTCACATGTTTCTCCACCTCATCACCTGTCTTAGTGGCTGAGGAGCCTCCTCCATTCTGCAGCTGTGACGCTTCCTAATTCTCCGAGTATAAATATTGATGCCTCTGTATTTTTCATCTCGGGAGTCTAAGAGAAGACGTGTATCTGCTCTGCATGTCTAAACTGTTTCCAGTGTAAGAGCGTCATGAATGATGCACGAGCAGGGAGACGTTAGAGCAGTGTGTGCCGCTTCCTCCACATGTGTACATGTGTGTTTGTGTCTGTGTGTGTCCTACATGTTACAGGTGTGACAGTGGAGATGTGCGTGACAAACAGGTTTAACCACATGTGCCTTCCGCTTTGTTCTTGTGAGACATGCTTGACTCTCAGGGCTTCCCCGATATCTCTCCCTGAAATAACACATCTTTGTGTGTGTGTGTGTAAATTCTGCTCTAAGTGATGGTCAGCCCCAATCAGTTCCTTGCACAGCGAGAGTAAAAGCCTCTCAGGGTGAAGTTTTAGTCCTTCTGCTCCGACAGCAGATTTCTCGGCTCTCTTTCCTTCAGCTTCCTAATTAGTGTTTCGCCTTCAGCTGCATGCGAGCACCGAGCAGATGTTTTGAGTTTTTTTTAAACGTTGGCCTACGTTCCAAAACATTTTCATTCACAGAAGAGATATCGTGTTACATCACACTCTATCAAACCAGATCACGCTGTGGATGTTAGAGCAGAAATTATAAATGCATTAGTCATGCGTTTAAAATAGTTGCAGGGTTCAGGAAAGCTGTCAAAAAAGTTTCTGCTTTTCTCTGTTTTATTTGTTTGTTAAATTTGATTCTTTAGGTTTACTGTTGACGTAATTTACTGATCAGATATCGGACTGGCGGCGCCTTTCAACAACACTGATTAAGAAAGATCAATGGGCACTTTAATATTTCTCAACTCGCACAGTCTCACTTTGAAGACGTTCAGACTGAACTGTAAGAAGTGTCCACAAGTCGTCTCCATGACGACGATCAGACAAAATGGAACATCTCTCTTAAAAGATCAAAAGTACAATTCTTACACTTACAGAATGATATTCTCCCAAAGCCGTCTAATCTTCAGCTTCATCCCCACAACGACAGTGAAACTGATTTAATACTTTTAAACAGCTTTGAGTCAGACGTCTGAATGTCCTTCAGTTTGTAAAGACAGACTGAACTGATCAGCTGTCCGTCTGTCCTCAGGCCGAGAACCTGCTCCTCGACGCAGACATGAACATCAAGATCGCGGACTTCGGCTTCAGCAACGAGTTCACCATGGGCAACAAGCTGGACACGTTCTGCGGCTCTCCTCCGTACGCGGCGCCGGAGCTTTTCCAGGGGAAGAAGTACGACGGGCCCGAGGTGGACGTCTGGAGTCTGGGGGTCATTCTGTACACGCTGGTCAGCGGCTCGCTGCCCTTTGATGGACAGAACCTCAAGGTAGGAGAATCAATGCTGATACATCAGCCTCACTTTTCAACCTGCTGCTCTTTTTGTGTTCGTTTCCTGACTAAAGCGACATCATCTCTTCTCTGGAGACCTTTTTGGACAGTTATACCGAACATACAGCAACTTTTCTCCCCACTATTTAGGTTTTAGATATCTCAACTAAGACATTAAAAATGAGGAGCATCCAAAGCACAAATGGAATCAGTTCAGCTGTTTGTGTTTCTGAATGAGTTGACCTGGTTTTTATGCTTTTTGTGTCCAGAGAGGGCGTTGTCAGACATAGCTCATTTACATATTTAAAGGTACAGACACAGAAACAGCCTGTTCTGAGCAGGGCTGAAATAGAGGGGTTTATAGGCATGATCAAATACAGGATCAGAGTGGATTTAGAACAAGAAACTTTGTGTTTCAGAGAGCTGTGAGACTTATTTAAACTTTTTGAAAAGGAGGAGAATATGTGACCTTAAATTCAGACACTCAGCCTGAGGTAGAGGCAGTCAAAGTCTGTGTACTGTACCTGTCCTGACCTCTCCACTCAGACAAAAGTGATCCATCACTCATTATGTGTTTAAGAGTTTTGTTAACGTCTTGTTTGCTGTTCTTCTCTCTGCAGGAGCTGCGCGAGCGTGTGCTCAGAGGAAAGTACCGCATCCCTTTCTACATGTCCACAGACTGCGAGAACCTCCTCAAACGCTTCCTGGTGCTCAACCCGTCCAAGCGGGGTACTCTCGAGGTGAGGGAGGACGCAGAAAATGTAAATATACCTCTCAATTCTCAACACACTTTCCTACAGCACGTCAGCACCATCGGAGAATGTCATCTCTCCTCCACCTCTCCAACAAACCCCTCTTCACCTCCCCTCGGCTCCTGCATCTCCCCCCCCCCCCCCCCAACCCTCCTGCATCATCTTCTCCGGCACCCACGGTGTCCTCTTTTCTGTGTGCGCCGGCCCACACACCTCCTCCTTTCTGATGTCGTAACCATGAATAATGCATCGTCATTCTTCTGTTTGTACCGAAATTGTCTCTGTTCACATCTTCCTTCATATATAAATGAGCCGGGGGAACATCAAAGTGCTCGGGGTGGCATGAAAAGCCAGTTTAGTCGAAATCATGAATGTTATAGAGAGGGAGCAGGTTTTTGAGTTCGAGTGATTATTCTTTTTTCATTTCATTTTCTTGACAAAATTCAAAATCACAATTAAGATTAAGGTAAGATAAAGCAGCATTCAAAAGGTGAGATGTTTGTATACAAAACATGAAACATCAGCAGTGAGTCTCGTTGTGAAATCAACATTGTGGAGATTATTGTTTTTTTAAAAGATATTTTTGGGGCAATTTTTCCCCCTTTTTTATGATCGCGTGCCCTGTCAGCCAGACAGGGGCACGCGATCATCACACGACATAACCGCTAGACCATCCGGCACCCCTCTCCACAATATTTTAACCACAAATGTTGCTCATGTTCTGGTCTATAAATTGTGGCCAAATGGTCCTGACGGATGAAAGTTTGTGTCTGTTAACAGTTTAAAATGCAGATTAAATTTTTCCTCAAGTCACAATCTGATAATAGTAAAGATTTTTTTGGACGTTTCATTCCCCTCGGAGCGTCTGCTGAGATTAAAAATAGTCGCGTTAGATGCGAGAGGCAGAGGACAGCGAGAGAAGTGTTCCACAGATCAATCGGAGCGATGATCACGTTGTCTGAAAAAATGTGTAAATGATCATCTTTCAGCTGGAATCGTGCAGCTCTACTTGCCTCCCTGCAGTACAACATTATCACATAAAAAAAAACAAAAAAAACATGATTTCTCTTTGTGAGTATTTTTGGCTCGTGAGCTCTAAACTTGATCAGGATGAAAGGCAGACTGAATTTTTAAATGGGTCGTTTAATCAAAGAGACATCATGTGTCTTTGATTTGAGTTTTAACAGCAGGAGACGTTTTTATAGCCGAGCTGAATGTGAGTGAGTATATCTAAAAGCTGTCGGGTCACATATGTCGGGCCCTGGAAGCCTCATGATTGCCCTAGATTTGAGCTGCAGTTACATCAGAGCATGATCAGGGATAATTAGTTTGGCTCAGACTTTCTTTAAAGCCCAGAGTGAAATTGATCAGCTGCAAATTGATAACAACGGTCTGAACGAATGTGATGCTGCACAGTGCTGTGATGTCAGGACAGAAAGAGGTGGTGGTAACACACTCAATATATGTGCAGGCTTTTGGTCTGCAAGTTTAGCATTTAAAAAAAACAAACTTAAAACTTGTAATAAAAGATAAAGAGATACTTCACTGATCCCTGAGAACACATAAAATACTGAAAATAGAACTTCTTGTGTAATCTCCGGCTCAAAAAGGGGGAAAAAAATTAAGCTTGTCCTGTAAATGTCCGTGAAGCATTTGATTTATAGTTGTACATTGTGGTTTTTTACAACATACCGTTTAGAGCTTAGGCACAAAGCCTCTTAGCTTCATAAATTAAATTTCTCATTAAAGCCACAACGACTTTGGCTTTGTGTTTAGTTCTTCTCGTGACTGAGTGGAGGGAAAGCAGGAGAAAGAGTTAAAGTCAAACAAACACTGAAAACTGCAAAAGATGGTCTGGATGTAACTACAAAAAGGAGAAAACTAGTGTGCACACGTCCAAGCAAAATGCAGACAGTCCTGCAGGAAAGCAAAATGTATAGACTACAGAAAAAAGAGAAAGGTCTGCACACTGTTCAGCTCCCAATGAGCAACACTTCGATCGGAAAAGAAAAGGATCTTCCTCAGGCCTGAAGCTGTGTGAGGACTTTTCTCTTTGTTTACACATGGCTACGTCCACCTTCAAACATTGACTGGTATATTTTATATAGTAAAATGTTTACATATATAAAAGTTAGTTGTGTAGCTGCAGATTATTCTGATTAATTTACAGAAAGGTCGGTAAGCCTCGCTGATGAGAGGGAGTAATGCTCAGTGAGTCAGAATCAATCTCAAAACATGGTCCCTACTGTGAGACAGACAGGCAGGCAGACAGACAGACAGACAGAGAGACAGAGAGACAGGCAGAGAGAGAGACAGAGAGAGAGACAGGCAGACAGACAGACAGGCAGAGAGAGACAGACAGGCAGAGAGAGACAGGCAGAGAGAGACAGGCAGGCAGACAGGCAGAGAGAGAGACAGACAGGCAGGCAGAGAGACAGGCAGAGAGACAGACAGACAGGCAGGCAGAGAGACAGACAGGCAGACAGACAGAGAGACAGGCAGAGAGAGAGACAGGCAGACAGACAGACAGACAGACAGACAGGCAGAGAGAGAGACAGGCAGAGAGAGAGACAGGCAGACAGACAGACAGGCAGAGAGAGACAGACAGGCAGAGAGAGACAGGCAGAGAGAGACAGACAGGCAGACAGACAGGCAGAGAGAGAGAGACAGGCAGGCAGAGAGACAGGCAGAGAGACAGACAGACAGACAGGCAGGCAGGCAGACAGACAGACAGGCAGAGAGAGACAGACAGGCAGGCAGGCAGAGAGAGACAGACAGGCAGGCAGAGAGACAGACAGACAGGCAGGCAGAGAGACAGACAGGCAGAGAGAGACAGACAGGCAGAGAGAGACAGGCAGAGAGAGACAGACAGGCAGAGAGAGAGACAGACAGGCAGAGAGACAGACAGGCAGAGAGAGAGAGACAGGCAGGCAGAGAGACAGGCAGAGAGACAGACAGACAGGCAGGCAGAGAGACAGGCAGGCAGAGAGACAGACAGAGAGACAGGCAGAGAGAGAGAGAGAGAGACAGACAGAGACAGACAGACAGACAGACAGAGAGAGAGACAGACAGACAGGCAGACAGACAGAGAGACAGGCAGACAGACAGAGAGACAGGCAGAGAGAGAGAGAGACAGGCAGAGAGAGAGAGAGAGACAGACAGACAGAGACAGACAGACAGACAGAGAGAGAGACAGAGAGAGAGACAGACAGGCAGGCAGGCAGGCAGACAGACAGGCAGAGAGACAGACAGAGAGACAGACACACAGGCAGAGAGACAGACACACAGACAGAGAGGTAGAGACAGACAGACAGACAGAGGTAGAGAGACAGACAGACAGAGAGGTAGAGAGAGAGACAGACAGACAGGCAGAGAGACAGACAGATGTCGACTAGCGAGGGTGAGAATGTTTTTAACCATTTAGTCGACTTAACAGGTCAAATAAATGTAAGAGTTTCTGTATCGCTCCGTCCTGCACCTCAGGGTCCGATCTAAGGAGGCCTTTTAAAATCATTTTTGTGGGGGCTCCAGATAACGTAGTGGTTATGTTGCGTGCCCCATCTCCTCATAGTAGAGTCTCCGTGGGTTCAAGTCTGACCTGCATGTAATCCCCCACTCTCTCCTCCTAAATTTACATGTCTCTCTTATGCCTCTGGTACCAAAAAAGGTTACATCTTTTCACCCTTTATTTTGTATTTTCTCATCCTTAATTATTGACATATCAAAAGGTTTCTAAATGAGGTGTCAGTGAGTCTCTGAACGTCTCTCTTTACTTTGGCAGCAAATCATGAAGGATCGATGGATCAACGCAGGATTTGAGGAGGACGAGCTCAAGCCTTACACTGAACCTGAGCTGGACATCACGGACCAGAAGAGAATAGGCAAGTCCATTCAAAAAAAAACAATCTCCCTTTGATGCTGATGTGGCTTCTTTCTGCAGAGGAAAGTTTGTTTATTGGTTACATTTTTTTTTCTGGGGTTTTAAGACCAGTGGGCTTTTGAGAATCCAAAACAAAACAAAAAAGTGCACTGGTGTTTTCTAACAGCGAAAACTCAAATATGCTGTTAATGTTTGTCTGATTTTGGGGAGATTAAATGTTCGAGGGGTTCTAGCTGCACGCCCCAGAGATGGTCTCATTATTTCTGCTGCAAAGCTTTAAAAGAGAAGAAAGATGAAATGTGATGATGAATAAGTAAACAAGAGCTGGTGCATGAAGAGAGAGAATGAGAGAAGAGTAAAGACCGAGAGAGCGAGGAGAAGCCTCCCCCGTCGTGCCCTGGATGAAAGCCGTGAACAGAGAAGGGGGGGGGGGGGAGCTCTTACATAACAGCAGCTGAGGTTGGCACATGTGCCGGTGCGAACTCCCAGTCACCCAGTCAGAGCAGAGAAAAAGACAGCGAAGGGTGGAGGGATGTTCTTAAGCTCAGAGAGGAATCCCCCATTCTTAAATAATGCATATAAAAGTTTAAGACTGAAGCATTCCCCAAATAAAATACTGAAGCGTTTTAGGAGAGATTGTGTTTGCATGTCAGGAAGCCTTAATCTGTCAGGACTGCAGGAGAGATAAAAACAACACCTGCAAAATGTGATGCAACACTCGGCTCTTAATGTAGATTTAATGTCAGGATTAAAAGGATGAGGAAGGTGAAAGTCCTGCAATCTGTAACGCAGTCTGCCTATCTATCATTTTATGCACAAAGACTTTAAAATCATGAAATTAATCAGGGAAAATAAAATCTGTGCAAAACATCAGAGCTGAAGCTGCAACTAGTTTATCTTTTACAATAATTTTTTTTAAGTTGTCCTACAAAAATGCCATTTTCAGCAAGATCAAGATCAACTTTTGTCGTCCTCTAGTAATAAACCAAAAAGTAGTTATTTTCTGGGATTTTAAACATGAGAAAATAAATAAATCAGAGCCCCAACTCTCCGGTTTTGCGCTTTTCAATAACATAATTTCAACATAATGCATCGACCTGTTTTTAAATCCATCACTGAGGCAGCTGGAGCGCCTAAAATAATATTTTCAGGCCACTGTAGCTCTTTCTGTTGCGTCTAAAAAAAGCTGCAGTGAACATTTACAGAAACATACGTACTATTTTGATCCCTGTTGGATTATTGTTACTAAACCTTTCAAAATAAGAGCATAAATATATCCGTATATATCTTATACTGCGACACTAAAGCAGATCTCAAAGATGAAACAAGAGCAGCAGTGTGTTGAGAGGGCGAGCAGGAGGTTGAAAGTGAGAGAGATGGTTATCACAGAGTCTGCCTGGTAACAGAGGCTCAGCTGGTTTCTCGCCCGCGGCCTCTCTTCATGTGCTGCGAGCGAGCCTTCAATACATGCACGTGGATGTTCACCTCCATGGTGCACAACGGAAAGGGAAGACAGACAAGTCATGACGCAGGTGTGTTGTGATTTGAAATTGTCACAACTGCCCGAGTAGATTTCTCATTATAACAGTCAGGAAACACACCTGTAAAGGAGAGCTGTCAACCCAGCAGAAATAACGACAGTAGCACGGCTTTCATCAGCGAGCTTCAGAGTGAAGTTAGGATCCGGAGGCTGCCTGCAAGGCGCTGTAACCCTGAAAACAAAGAATCTTTCTCACAAAAGAAAAATCTATTGCATTCAGAGGGTTTCAGGTATTTTGAATTAATAATCAGCTTTGCAGGGATCAAGTCCTACACTATAAAAACATGCTATAACAGTCTCAGGCTCACAAACAGGTAAAAAAAATAAGACCCAGGTTGGTCGTATTTCTGAAGATGTAATCTGCTTCCATTGGTAATGTTCTCCAACATTTCTCAGACAGAAGAGAGTCTATTAAAGATTAATATGCTGCGTATAGTGTTGAGATGAAAGGATAAAAGCCTTCCTATAATGCACACTGTAGAGATAGGACTCACACACACACACAGAAAGATAAATGTTTAAAGCACATCAGGCTGCAGCAGGATGCACCTCCCTGCTTCCCCCGGCATGCTGCTGCAAACGTGAGCTGGAGAACGGGGGAGGCCACACGTCATGGCCCTGTGCGTGTGCGTAAACGGCCGCTCACTCACACACTCTCTCTCCGCTCTGCCTCGATCAATCAGAAGCAGAAAGATGCTGATTGGAGAGCATTAGGGGTGACTACCTGATCTTTGCAGCTCGCAAGAATCAAAGCCTCGAACAAACACTCGTGTAGTGCAATCACTGATCTGCAAAATGGCAGAGTGAGAAAATTTCATGCAAAATTAATCACCTGCCATATGCTGTTATTGTTATTGTCCTCTACTTAGCAGTTTCTTCCTATTGCTTTCCTCACTTATATCTTAATTGGCAAAATTCTCTGTAACAGTAAACAATTGTTGTGATAGAAACAAAGACATTTTTTTAATCATTCTTTATTCCTGATGTGATGAGGACTGGTTTCTATTCTCATTGCACAAAGTAAAAAATACAAAGAATGAAAAAACTGTCCAAGATAAAAAGGACAAAAGGGATCAAAGTGCAGAGAAATGTAAAGGTGCAAATGTTAATAAAACTGTTCTTTAAAGGAGCAATATGTAACGCTGACACCTAGTGTTTAAAAGTGGAACTGCAGCCCCCTCCTCTCTAGAGTCGAGCTATCAGGGTTGCAGAAGCAAAAACATTTCCCTTGCACCCCAAACATGACCATCGTAGGGCGAGGTTGTAGATCTTCAAGACCCAAATACTGATTTTCCAAAACTCTAAAGTCGGCTTTCGCGGCTCTACAACGATCACACATCTCAGTTTGTAAAAATAAAATGTTTAACTTATTGAGAGACCAAACACATGACATCACAAGAAGATGACCCGGTTAATTTAAGCGAACTTGAACTCTGCATTACACAGCCTGAGCTAAACTCCTTATCACCCACATGTTTTACACTTATCTTGATCGTTTTTGAGATGTTAGCTTGATGATGGTATCTTAGAGAGATGAATCTGTCCTCTTCTTTCGACTCCTCACTAAAAACACAACACTTTATCCAACCAATAACTGTTTAGCTTTGTTTAAATGCTGCATGTAATATATATATATTTTTTTAATGAATCATGTTTGTGTTTTCCCTGTGCAGATGTGATGGTGGGGATGGGCTACAACCTGGAGGAGATCCAGGAGTCTCTGGCTAAGATGAAGTATGACGAGATCACAGCCACCTACCTGCTGCTGGGCAGGAAGGCCTCCGAGGTACACACACACACTCGAGCTTTTCTCTACCATAGGAGGCTGACGGCAGCAAAGAGGAGCAAAGTGAATGAAGGACACTCCAATAACTGAACTGCATGTCAGAAATACTTTAAGTTGAACTCTGCAGGTTTGATAAAACCCACTGGGTACAAAAAAAGCTGAATGCTTGTGCAGTGTGCAGAATAGTATTACATGAATTTTTAATTAAATTGTCAGCATGTCAAAAGTAGAAATGTGAGACTTGAATGTAGGACTCAGTTTTTGTGTTTCCCCTCAGCTGGAGCCCAGCGAGTCAGCCTCAAGCAGCAACCTGTCGCTGGCCAAACCCAGACCCAACAGCGAGCTCAACGGCCAGTCGCCCTCCCACCTCAAAGTCCAGAGGAGCGTCTCCTCCACCCACAAGCAGAGGCGCTACAGCGAACAAGGTGAGAGGAGAGAGAGTAATCACACTGAGAACAAAACACAGACGCATTAAAGAGCTCTTATTTGTTCAGACTGGAGTCATTTTTCACTTCCCTTTTCCTGTTTCCCCGTAACGACCGGCCGAGCGGAGCGAGCTGAAACTGCGTCCTGCCCTTCTCCCCTAATAACAGTTGCTCTCTGTCGGTAGCTTGTTGTCAGGCGGATAAAAACAGTTAAATCAAACCAGTCACATGGCGGAGGCACTTTAACCTTTAGCTTATTTGCGCAGCTCAGTGCTGTCCTCTGTGATATAATGCTTTGTCAATAACGTCAGTTTGTACTCTTTCCTCTCTGTTGGATCTGCAGCTTAAATAGATGCACTGAGAAACCTTTTAATCTGCAGCTCTAACAGACAGGCGCACGCATTGTTCACCGGGCTTTTCAAGGATAGCATTCCTTTTTTTTAGGTTTTAGGTTTGCTTTGTTTACCTAACACAAAATGTTTACATCTTCAACTACTCTTTAGTGCATAATGATGAATAATTATTCATTTTATTATGAGCTGACCGACTGATGAATGTGAAGATTTGAAGGATATTTGGTTTTTGAGGATTATTTAAAACGCTCGTCTGACCACAGTGCTGTACAGTGGATTAAAGAAACACTATACAGGAGTTGACAACATCCACAAGAATAAAGCAAAACAACAAATAAAACATGAGAGAAACAGCCTCTTCAGGACCAGAGGACTCGAACGCTAACATTTAAAAATAAGTTTTAAGGCTGGACTTAACAGAGTCAACAGAGGGGGCAGACCTGGAATGGGGGAGGCTGTTCCAAGGTTTAGGGGCTCTGACTGCAAAAGCACGATCACCCTTAAGCTTGAGTCGAGAGCGGGGGGACAGCCAGGAGGCCCATGTAGGACGATCTTCAGGGTCTAGATGAAGTGTGCGGGTTAAGGAGGTCGATAATGTACAGGTGGGCAAAGCCATTCAGGGCTTTAAGAACAAACACAGCAACTTTAAATTTGATTCTGAAGCGTATTATGAGCCAATGAAGGGATGCTAGGACAGGACTGAAATGCTCCCGCTTCCTGGACTCAGTCAGCAGCCTTTCTGGACCAGCTGCAGGCAGGACAGGGGCAGCTGGCTTATCCCAGTATAGGAGAGGAGATGAATGCATGATTTACTGTCTCTAAGTCACTGAATGAGAGGATGGGCTTTATTTGAAATTGTACGGAGCTGAAAGAAGCTGGAGGGTCAGAAAATAGAGAGATATGCCCCCTCAGTGTCTCTTAGTTAAGTCATGAAAGATAAAGAAACCACACTTCAATATAAAGACCATCTATTAATGTTTTTGCCGGAGGTACAAAGAGCATCTTTGACTCATCCACTGAACACCTGTGTCTGTTTTTCCTCCCTGCAGTCGGTCAGAACGCCCCTCCAGGGATGGCTCATCCAAAGAGGAGTCAGACCACCACAGCAGAGAACAATGCAAAGGAAGAGAGCGGCGTCCAGCTCCGTAAACCCAGCACCCCGGGGAGCCGCGGAGCTCCACCCTCCAGCCCCCTGCTGGGCAACGCCAACAACCCCAACAAGGCCGACATCCCTGACCGCAGGAAAGGCGCCACCACCGGTCCCAGCGTGAGTAACCTGCAGAGCAGCAAACACTTACTGATCTGCTTTTTAATAGAGAAAAGTGTGACGTGCAGACGTTAAACAAACAAGCAGCTGACTAAGAAAGTTTTATACCAGACTTCCTCTGATTGACCTTCCTACTCAGCCATCAAATATGTGACTAATCCAAAAAGCTTCAAATAAGAGTGAAAAATATCAGCCTAACTCCACACAGAGAGGCTCCTGTCCGACGGGGATTTGAACCAGGAACCTCCCCGCTGTGAGGCAACAGCTCTAATCACGGCCAGAATCTAGATTTACATGAATTATTCAGGCTATAGAATTAAGATATGAGGCTTCAAGAGAGTGGAAAGTTCTGTGGAAAAAGCTACAATAAGAGTTTAAATCTTTTACTTCTGTATGAACTCTGTTCTTCTTTCTGTTCATATTGATGACTTTTGATTATTATTGCATTTTATCCTTCTAATATCTGAAGACACATTTGTTCATGTAGATTCTCATTTTAAAAAAAAGTTAGTGAGTTTCTGATAAAGAGAGCTTCTTGAGACAGACTCCCAGAAAGCCAAAGGGGAACATAAATCAGCCTGGACACACCTGTCTTTTCTTTAATGTCCTCTGGATGGCGCTATCTTGCACCTCCAAGGAGAGCAAACAGATACTCCAACTCTTCTACTCCTTCAGCTATCAGGCTTTCAAACGCTGAACATCTGTAACTGATGTATACGTAGATCTGGCTTCTCATCTGGCGACCCGTTCGTCTGCTGATCTGTTGTCACTGTCATGTGGATCTAAATGTTTGAATGCTGCTCTGATCGTGTTTATTTAGTAAGACTCGGGAAGCCATGAAACTGAACTGCCCCTTCTGGGATTAATAAAAGTTGTCTGAATCTGAATTCTAAAATGATCTGTACTGATGTGACTTCCCACTCTCTGCAGAATAACACCGCGTCGGCAGGAATGACCAGGAGGAACACGTACGTCTGCAGCGACAGAAACAACACAGACCGCCTCTCCGTCATCCCCAACGGGAAGGAGAACAGGTGAGCGAGGAGGGGTACCGACTTTAAACCCGCCAGAACATGAAACCTGCATGAGCACAGAGAGAGCACACAGCAGTACACAGACGTTTGAGTCAGTGTGCATTATTTTCCTTCTTGGTTTTCATAACGATTATTAAGCGTGCATATTCTTACGGAAGCCAGTATGTTTTTATGTTTCTTTTTTTACTTCTTTTGCCAGTTTTGTGGTTGTAATGCTGCTTTAGCTCCATTTCTACCCAACAAGAATGCAGAAATCCTCATTATGAGCAAACCTGTGGTCAGACTCATGACTTATA
The DNA here is from genome assembly GCF_963584025.1 of Labrus mixtus. Taxonomy (NCBI): domain Eukaryota; kingdom Metazoa; phylum Chordata; class Actinopteri; order Labriformes; family Labridae; genus Labrus; species Labrus mixtus. The sequence continues at coordinate 23,136,861 of NC_083629.1, read as the reverse complement.
AATATGGATATTGGACGGCTCAAAAACACAAATAATAACGTAAGCCTTCCAGTCTCATACTGGTTGACCCGTAATGGCAGCGTTTCACCATTTAAGGTCAGACTTTCTCCCTTACTGTTGAACAAAAACCCAGACAGGATCCTTTTTTCTTTGTTTCATTCCCTCAGTTTCTTTCTCTCTTAATCCTTCTTTCAGTCTTGTATTTACTTTTTCTCGTTGTCTTATTTTCATTTCTGCCTCTGTGTTTGTGGTTTTCGGGGTCTTTTTTTTATTTTTATTTTTTTTCATCGTGGCATGACCAGCATGACTGAGATGGCTTGTGCCACTAGCCCCTCCTCCGCCTTTGCGGCCGCTGCGTTCGGTGCCTCGTCCAGTTCAGTGCAGCAGAGGTATCAAACCGTCGGCCCTTTGTACGTTTGCCAGGCAGGCTGGGCCACGCTGCCCCACTCCTACTACGCTCTGGACTACTGCTCGCCCAAGTAAGACGGCAGGGCCTCCAAACCCCCAACCCCCCCCCCCCTCCGTCTGTCTCCTCTCATGTCTCAGCCCCTGTTTGGACCCCCTCGCTAACCCACACATCCAGCCAGCTTCACACTCTGTAACCCCTCGACTAAACCATGGACACCATTTCCTGCAGAGAAAAAGCAAGGACAGCGTGCATCCAACTTGTTTTTTGTTATCCTTGTCTGAAATGAATTCTCACCAACTACGAGCAAGACGAGCAGAAATCTTCCTCAAACTTTTACCGACATAAATGATGACGTAGAGTTATGATATGAATGCAGACCTTACGACAGAACTGAAGGAATAAGCCGTTTAAACACACCATGGGACATTTGCATGGCTTGTTTCATTGCCTACAAATGAAGACAAATACTTTTCATTTATATCAGCCGAAGTTATTTTACAATCAAGCTGATCATGAAACTTGCAATGTAACAAAAGAAACCCAAAAAAGGTTAAACTTTTGCTCCAGCTTAATACACAAATTCATCTAACTGTGACAGTGATTCCTGGTGGACTGTAATTTAAAGAAAATCGTTTTTGTTTTTTTTAAAGATCTGAAAAATTTCACAACAAAAGCTGCTGATAATCTTTCCAGAGTCGAGAGATCTTTCAAATTTCTAACCAGTGTGTCGACTCAGCCATGTTTCTGGTCTGAAACCATGCTTAGGGTGACGTGTCAACATTTTTAAGAGATTTTAAAAGCAAGCAAACATAAACATAATGAAATATCTGTCACTAATAAGAACCATAGATGTAAACTAGCTACATAACTAACTCTGGGACATCAGCTGTGTTGAGCCTGATCCCTCTCAAGTCAACAAAAAAACAGTACTATCAGCCAGGATTAAATTAAACCTGCTCATGGAAGATGTTAAGTCAGTTTCAGACATTGATTAATAAAAGGAGGCAAAAATATGAATCATCACTCTGAAGTCAAGCCGCCTCGTTTTGAACGAGGCCTGAACTTGTATGTGATCATATTTTTCCACGTTTGCATCATCCTGCTGCACAGCCGTAGAGCGGGGGAACGCTTCTCTCCACCGCAGACATTTTGCAAATAACAAATCTGTCACAGCTCTGCTCCTGATCTCTCCTCCATCCTCTGCCGTGAACCCTGATCTCCTCCGTCCTCCTCACATGTTGGTGTCCGACACGATGGCAGAGCTCCCCTGCTGCTCCTGCACTTAGACCATCGCTGTTTCTGTTTAGACTCATAACTGATCAGGGACACAACCTACTTCTCTTTTAGTTCACGATAGGAGGCTTGATGTTCAGGGTGGGAAATTAACTGGCAAATAAAGATTTGACAACATTTTCTTTATTGTTATCTGGGTCGGACTTGAACCCACGGCCACTGAGGTCCACATCCTCAATACATAGGGTAGCACCATTACTGCTTGGCTAGTAGCATCCCCAGAATGAGACTTTCTGATTATTATTATTTATTTTTTTAAAGCACTACTTACACATGCACAGGACAGAACAGGCAGAGATGCATCATACCACTTTGTCCACAGGGGGGCGACACTCACTAAAGGTTTCTCACAGGAGCTTAAAGTCTTTCTATGTGATTTTTCACACTTAAATGTAGAAATCAAGTATCTCCTCTGAAAATAACTCTGTGAGTCATGACTGTCTACAATGGGTGTAACACCCGAGTCCCACTGTCTGTGATGTTTTCAGAGTTTTCAGAGTCCTATCTTCAGTTTGTTTACATCGCCAGGACGGCCGGCTGACTCCTCCCCTCACGTATAAAAGTTGTTTAATTGAGGGACTAGAGAAAAGAAGAATAACATACTGTACTCACTGCTTAACTGTGTTTCTAGATCACGCTCATTTCAGGTAAATTTACATGCAGTGTGAAGATACGAGCATAATAAAGATCGCTAGCATTAGCATGCTAACACAACAATGCAGCGCAAGTTGTTTTGGTTTCATGCTGGTGCTCAAGGGCGACATCTGCTGGATCAAAAAAAAAATCGCATATAAAGCCTTTAAAGAAGCCTGAGACAGGAAATGTTTGGGATTGGTTGATTTACACTTTTTTAATTTCCTACCCTGTTCACATCTAACCGTAGGTTTAATTTATTTCAAACTTCATGGCAATATTAGAGCTCGTGTAGGAATAACAAACTCTCTGCCAGATAAGGAGAGCAGTGATTTAAAGCGGTGTGGAGAGTTTTTCCATGGCAGTTGAACCCTCGCTGTTTGGTCTGTTATCTGAAAAGAGTCCTCGGGTAATATTTAAAATAACAGAAAATATTTCACAACACAAAATGGGTTTTAAGAAGAGGAGTTCTGCTGTGGGAAAACTCTCATCCTGTGTTTTTTGTCTTTGATTTTAAATGTTTCCGTCCTCCTCCTCCACCTCAGCAGCGTCGCCGTGTCGCCCGGCACCCAAAGGAACCCGGTGTCGTCGATCCACAGCATCGCCAACGCCACCACACCCGACCGGCTCCGCTTCCCGCGGGGCACCGCCAGCCGCAGCACCTTCCACGGCGGCCAGCTGAGGGACCGCCGCACGGCCACGTACAACGGCCCGCCGGCCTCGCCCACACTCTCCCACGACGCCACCCCTCTCTCCCAGACCCGCAGCCGTGGAACCAGCAACCTCTTCTCCAAACTCACCTCCAAACTCACCCGCAGGTAGGAGAGGACGCACCTCACAGCACACTGCAGGGTTGGGGCTCACCTCTCCTCCTAGTTTCTAATTTAAAGTTTCAAAAACGTCATTTTTTTGTTCCTCCGTCTTCTGTAAATATTGAGACTGAAATGGAGAGAGGAGAGACTCCAGCCCTGCTCTGTACCCCATCATCTCCTGTGACTCTGTCTGGTCTAATTAGAAGCCAATCAGCACAGTGCCTTGTAGAGTTAGGATGATAAATTACATGCTGGGGGAACACTTCACTGTCCTGTACGATGTGATTTATTCTTGAGTCTAAATTGTTTATGAGTCGCTGCCTGGATGCCGAACCGAGAGAACTGAAACCACCCTGAACGAGCCACAATTTGACTTCCTTTCATGACAGTCGAGACGTCGTTAAGATGTACAGCAGAGGACTTTTAGCCCGTTTGAGTCCTCCGTTTCATTAGAGATATTTGCTGCATCATTTTCCTTTAAATGTTTATAGATGAATAGTCTTATCACACCATCCGTTAGATTGTTTGGCCCACACGAGCAGACTTTTAGAAAGAACTTTCTGTAATAAAATTATTTTCCGAACGATAACGGATAAACCAGCTACTCATATCAGAGCTGAGGCTGCTTGTCCTTATCATGTAGTGATCTAAATAAATCTTAAAGGTGTTTGATATAACAAAATATGATGCATGAATACTTAACTTTATACTAAAGACTCCATTTCTGTACTTTATTTAGATTAAAAGTACCTTTTTTAAATTGCACAAAAGTGCTACCTTTTCTACTACTTAATACTCCCACTCCTCTAAATCAGCGTATACTTTCTTTTAACTACGCGTGTGCGATCGCATGACATCAGCCTTGTGTTTCCTGCGTTGATTTGGAGCTACGTGGTGTAGAGTTTTATAGCGATGTGATCGGAAATGAAGACATCGGAGACACTAGAGAGTGATGATTCCAAAATCAGAGCATCTTCATAATGAGAACTTTAATGACTTGGAATACATTTTGATGACAACATTTGTGGTGCTTTTATCCAGTTATTGAACCCCAGATACTTCTTTAACTTGAGTAAAAAGTTTTTTCTACGTCTTTGACAACTTTCCTGTAAATATTTTGAGTTTTATCCGTCGTATTTAAATCCCAAACGACGCCTCTAATAATCAAGAAATCAGTCTGCAAACAGAGGCTGTCAAATGTAAAATCCCCCCCCCAACATGACGTCACCTGTTCTCTCAGAGCGGCAGCCAGGCCAGCGACATCCCTCCTGCAATGACTGAGCTGAAATGAGGAATTGAAATCATTTAATAATCGATTAAAAAAAAAAAAAAAAAAAGAATCTTCCCCGTCACCTTTGATGATTCCAATCACCCCATTTTTGTTCACTCATTCAGACTCCTCATACCCTCTCCTTTCCTCCTTTCCTCCTTTCCTCCTTTCCTCCCTGCCTCTCTCCGTCCCTCCTGCCCCCCTCCTACTCCTCTCACTCCTCCTTCACCATTTTCACTGTTTCTTTGTCTGATTCTGTTGTAGAAACATGTCATTCAGGTTTACCAAAAGGTAGGACTCTTGTACTGCCTTTCGCTCTGTGCCAAAAAAAAAAAAAATAACGAAAAACTATCTCACAGAAAAAAACAAAACCTTCCTCTGAGACTCAGACGTGTGAGGCTGCTGGCACTGAACTAACACACGCTTAGCAGAATAACACTCTCTCTGGGTACATTTACACGCTCGCAGGTTATTATCAGATTAATGTGTCGGCACATTTTTAGTTTGAATTAACAAGAGCTGAGCCGAGGTGTTTGATTCATCAGAGGGGATAGTTTCATTGTGGAAGAGCTGTGAGACATTTTTTTAAAAGTCTGCTCATTTGCTTTCTCGTCAAAAGTTTAAAGTGAAGATTTATGAGCCTCTCGTGTCTGCACGGTTAATATTGACCTGGAGCCAGCTGTCCGTTAGCTTAGCTTTGCACAAAGACTGGAAGAAAAGGGAAACCGTTGGTGCGTCCAAAGTTAACACGGAAACGTCTTGTAAAACCCCCACGCCCGACGCCAAATGTTTTATAAGCAGTAAACTCAAAAGTGGAGCTGAACAATCCTGCTGTGCGCTGGATTACTCCGATTTTAACAGCTGATTGATCCTGCTCTACTGCACCCTGGATGAGGAGCACGCCGTGCACAAGGCACCCATCCATCCTTAAACATAACACTTTAGGACTCTTTTTTTTTTGTCTAACATCAGCAGCCATTTTTTATTTCAAATCCATTTGACATTAAAAGAAGCTCGTTTAACTTACATGTATTTTCATTAATACGGAATATCATTCACCAGCAAATCAAACTCTCTCAAAAACAACTCTTCAAACTATTTTACACCAAAACATTTAAAGCTTCATATTTATTGTTATAGACGTAATTAGTTTTGGTTATTTCTACCTTTTTATAAGGTTGTCAAAATGTTTTGATACTGCCATACTTTTTGACACCAGGTGTTTTAAAACGATTCAGTCTCCGTTATTTTAATGATCGATAGAACCTGAAGTACCAAAGATTTAAAAAAACGACATCTTTAGACATATTATTGACCAACGGTTGGACGTTAAAGAGAGATAGAGAGAGGTGTGCTGGGAGGTAGATTTTGTGACCTCTGCACAGATACATGCTAGCTGTTTCCCTCTGCTTCTAGTCTTTATGCTAAGCTAAGCTAACAGACTGTATAGGCTCCTTTATATTCAACGTGCAGACGCCTAAGTGGTAATCTCGCTCCTGGTGATAAATTGTAGTTTTTAAACAAAGCTCTTGTTCCTCTTCGAGGGATGTAAAACAATAAGAGAAAGAAAATCAACACATTCATGTTTTCAAGTGTAAAACATATTTATTCATCTACATGATGATTTTGATCGGATCATAACTGGGGAGTGTAAATGTACTCAGTGTGGCTGTGGTTGGTCTGAGTGGGTAACGACTGATTGTGAGAGCAGACCGGACTCCTTGAACAATCAGTCGATTTAACCGACAGGAACAACAAAGCAGCTTGCCACTAATCTGTTGCCGATGCCTGCATGGGCTCGCTTCTTTGCAGCTACCATTGATTGTGGTTTGTTTTCTCACCACAACGATCGTTACAAACGACCCTCTCTCTCCCTCTATCTCTCTCTCCCTCTCTCTCTCTGTCTCTCTCTCTCCTGCTCGCTCTCTCTATCTCTCTCCCTCTCTTTCTCTCCTGCTCTCTCTCTATCTCTCTCTCACTCCTCCTCTCTCTCTCTCTCTCTCCTCCTCTCTCTCTCCCTCTCTCTCGCTCCTCCTCTCTCTCTCTCACTCCTCCTCTCTCTCTCTCTCTCCTCTCTCTCTCTCCTGCTCTCTCTCTCACTCCTCCTCTTTCTCTCTCTCTCTCTCCTCTCGCTCTCTCCTGCTCTCTCTCTCACTCCTCTCTCTCTCTCTCTCTCCTCTCTCTCACTCTCTCCTCCTCTCTCTCTCCCTCTCTCTCGCTCCTCCTCTCTCTCTCTCTCTCTCTCTCTCTCTCTCCTCTCTCCCTCTCTCTCGCTCCTCCTCTCTCTCTCTCACTCCTCCTCTCTCTCTCTCTCTCCTCTCTCTCTCTCCTGCTCTCTCTCTCACTCCTCCTCTTTCTCTCTCTCTCTCTCCTCTCGCTCTCTCTCTCTCTCCTCTCTCTCTCACTCCTCCTCTCTCTCTCTCTCTCACTCCTCTCTCTCACTCCTCCTCTCTCTCTCTCTCCTCTCTCTCTCTCTCACTCCTCCTCTCTCTCTCTCCTCTCTCTCTCACTCCTCCTCTCTCTCTCCTCCTCTCTCTCTCTCTCACTCCTCCTCTCTCTCTCTCTCACTCCTCTCTCACTCCTCCTCTCTCTCTCTCTCTCTCCTCTCTCTCTCACTCCTCTCTCTCTCTCTCTCCTCTCTCTCTCTCTCCTCTCTCTCACTCCTCCTCTCTCTCACTCCTCCTCTCTCTCTCTCTCTCTCTCTCTCTCCTGCTCTCTCTCTCACTCCTCCTCTCTCTCTCTATCCTGCTCTCTCTCTCTCTCTGTATATATATATATATATATAAAATGCACATTTCAGACGTAGCCATACACATAATTGTTCCACATCTATTCACCACATGAACAGACTTTTATTTAGTTGTTTGTTTAACTCTCCGTGGCATCAGATGTGACTTCTCGTGGCCGTCAGAACAGAAGAAATCCTCAAGGGCGAGATTTCTTCCTGTTTTCAGACGGAGGAGGAAATGTTTGTGCCATGCAGGGCTAAAAAAAATATATTTGTAGGTGCAGCATTTGTGTAGATGATTGTGTTTGTGTAAGACTTTATCCAGTGTTGTTGAGGTGTTTTTTAGGTTCACGTCTTCTGAAGGCCTCTTGTTCGATTCGTTTTGACTCTCTGTCACTTTGTGTTTGTTCTGAGGGACGCTCGATGTTTCTGAATGAGATTTTTTGGCTTCTGAGAAGAATTTAAAGAACATTTTTACCTCTCGAGGTTCTTCGTCAGAGGTGTTTTCTTTGTGCACTCAAATATTGATCAGTTATCTGAGCTACAGATCAACAACAGCTACTAAGAATAGAACAATACCGCTTTGTCAACACGGAAAGTCCCGTTTACAAATTGGTACAGAATTTAAAAGCTTCATTTAAATAACTATAAAAAGATATTTTACATGATTCCTTAAACACACAGTATGTAAAATCCACCACCAGGGGGCTCTCGATCAAAACAATAACAATAGATGACGTTGAGACTGGCGGGGAATCATGGGAGTGATTCTCTCTGCTACTCTTTACCCCGAACCCCCCGATGAAAACGAACTCAGAGTTGATGACCTGAGGAAGAGAATATGTTTACCGACGATGTATCATCATACATGACCTTTTTATCACAGCACATCCAGTGTTTCCACGGCAACGATAAACATTTTGTGTCTGTCATTGTGGCTCTATCTAAGGCACGTCCCGTTACAACTATAAAATGAAGGATTTCTCAGGCTTTGATAACTGTTGGAAATATTTGAGCTTCTGTAAGTACTCAACAAAAAAATACAACATATGATTTGTCAATTTTGAATTAATTTAGATTTTTTTTCTAATATTGTTATGTTTAATCTTTCATTTGAGGACTGATTTCCTCTTGTAACTCAACTTAAAACTCACTTTTAAAAACACCAGAACAAGAAGTTTTGATTTATCCTCATCTGTCACTAAAATGACTTCAGGAAGACGACAGGTGTGAACCGACCTTTAAGAAAGCGAATCTTAATATTACAGTTGAATTAAACGTTTATTTGGAATCATAACCGAGTGGACTTTAAACACTAATGAGATAAAAACACAGAAACGAGATCCATGCAGAAAACTTAAAAGAAATCTCTAAAACACAAACGGGTACAAATATGGTCAGTGTCTGTTCATTTCTCAGATCTCAGAGGTCATACCGACCCTGACATCAGGCCGGGACACGGAAAACAAACTAAAACAAATGTTTTTCAAATTCAGATGTCTGTGGTCAGAGTGAACCATGTTGTGTGAGCAGGATCAGCTGTGGTCTCTCGGCACAGCAGAGGGTTGTTGTGTGTTTTTTGTGAGTCTCCTGCAGGCTTGCTGTCTGGAGGCTCAGCAGTGCCCTCTGGTGGCGGTGTGGTGTCCTGTCTTCTTCCTCTGAAAGCGTCCTTCATCATCCTCGAGTCTTAAACTCAAGTGTCATCTTCATCTCCCATCTCACTCTTATCACCTCACTTTGTTCTTTTTTCTTTGTCCTCATTTGTAGGGAGTGAAATGTGGTACGGTGTTATCAGACGAGTTCATAATGTAACTGAATGAATCCCGAAATGATTAAAACGGAGCGGAAAGAGGAATCAAAGAAGGTTGTGTGTTATATATATTTAACCTATAATCAGGGTGTGTACGCTCCACACACACACCTCTGTGTCTACCTCTGATGGCGGCACAGAGGTGGGATCACTACGTCCCACCGTTAGGCCTCTGTGACGTTCACATTAAAGGCCAGAGGTCACAGGAGTGTAAATGTGGCGCCTTGAACTGGCTGTCTAAACCGGGCTGACGTTGGGGACTTCTCTGTCAGCCCCTCCTCGAGTCTAGTGTCTTCGCTTTTCAGTGAAATATCTCAACAATTCTTAAATGGATTCACGCCCCCCTCAGGATCATTTCTTACATATCGGACAAATTAAACTTTTCACTTGATGTTTCACCAAAATGCCTCCAAGCTCACGTTCTTATGAGGCTCAGCTCCGTGTTTTGTGCTCATTAGCTTCTTTTAGCATGTTGGACAAAGACGGTGAACATGGCTGATGGTCATATGTTCTAAGAATCAGGGTGTTTACATTATTGTCGGGGTTTTTAAGCACGCTGCATTAGCATTTAGCTGAATGCAATGCTGTGTCTTAGTACAGGATTACTGTTAGTCGTTCACCAGCTGATTCGAGGAAAACAGAGAAGAATAAATACTATTTTAGACTCAGGCTCAGACAGAGGCTCGGTCCTCGATTCAGCCGTCGTATCAAATAAAGGCCCCCAAACATCTTATTAAAAAAACATCAGCCTGTTTACGAATGTCATTGAGAGGGTGTTAGCATGCTAACATTAGCATTTAGCTCCGCCTCTCAGAGATGCTAGTATGAACTGATTAGAGGAAAAGTATAAATAATATGAAAGTAATCTCCGTTTTCTTTAATTTAACTTTAATTATCAGAACTTTGTAAACACTCGTCTGATAATGTTTTACTCCATTTTGTCCCTTGTCACCCTCCGTACATTTCTCCTAAAGAAATCCTCATCACATCTCGGGACTTAACCAACAAGTTTTTTGACATTTTCCTCCTCAGGAAGTTTTAGGTTCAGTCACCTCCTCCTCCTCCTCCCTCCTCCTCTTTTCTCCTCCTCACAGTTTGTGTGTTTTTTGTCCTCCTAACCTTCCTGTGTCCTTTAACCTTGACCTCTTGCTGCTCTTCCTCTCCGCCTAGGGTCACTATTGACCCGGCCAAACGGCAGACGGCCAAAACAGGGCCTGTCGTCCCTTCTACCCAGGGAGGAAAGACCCTTAGTAAGTCTTCTGCCCTCCGGTCTCTCTCAGCCTGTCCTTCCTTCCTGCCTTCTCATCATTCTTCCATGTTGGTTTTTCTTCTTCTTCTTCTTTTTTGGCCTCTCCTCATGTCATACATTTTTGATATTCTTTCCCTCTCTCTTTCTTTTCTTGTCATGTGTCCATTGAAGTATCGCAGTTTTTTTTTTTCAGAATCCCATTTTTTCTTTCAGATTCAGGAGCGGAAGATATAGAGAGTTGTAGGAAGATGAAGATCTAGAGTAAGGGGCTGTTTCAATCCCTCAATCTTTCCTCTGAGACTTTTTATAGTCTTGAATGTGGGTTATGTGGAGGGACTCCCCCCCCCCCCCCTCAAACTTCACTCCCCCCGCCTCCCCCCCTCCCCCTCCCTCCCTGCTTCACCCCACTCGATCTTGTGTTATCTTCACGGCCTCTCTGACCGACCCAGGACCTGCTGTCAGTCCTGTCTGCTCACTTGTCCTCTTGTTGTCGAGTCTCTCTTTTTTTTTCGCTGTCGGGGAGTTTGGAGCGGCTTCCTCCTCCACCCGTCCTGTTTTTCTGTTCTCCAGGCTCTGCAATGCATGCTGGGACAGCCTGTCCTGTCAGGGGTAGCAGGGAGCTTTTTCAGTGATATCACTCGAACACCTTCCTCTTGTTTTGTAGTGATTCAGACTCTGATTTCCGGTGTGTGAAAGTGTTTTCAGCCAGTTAAGAGTTCTCTTGAGTCACTGCGAGGAGCAGATGAACACGGATGCACACAAACCGCCCTCTAAGTGTTTCTGTATTTAGGACAATTACTTTCTGACGACCTTGACTAAGAATGAGCAGCTTGAATAAAAACCTCTGACGGTTTATGTTATCGCAGAAATCAAGTTAAGGCGTGGTTCATAGCTTCAAAAAACGACCATGAAGTCGAGTTTATTGAACAGAATGTTTTAGTCCAATCAAACAAAGATATTAAAGACTTGATCACATCAATTATAAACTGTATTAATAATGCTTTAAAGAACTACTTTCACCCTTTAGTGGCCTAATTAAAGGCAGAGATAGAAAACGTTTCTACTTCCTGTCCTCAGACGATTAAAGATTATCAGCTGACATGAACGTCAAACTACTGTTCTTTATTCTTTATAGAAGAAAATCCAAAACACTCGGACCTGACAGCTAATTCTTCTTTGAAACTTCAGGACACGGTCATTTTCTGTGTCTGCGTTTCTTAAAGTCAACTTGTTTTCTTTGTCATAAATCTGCAGTCAGACTGAGAGAAGGTTCCTGACTAATCCTCGGCTGACGAGCTCGCTGTACTCCTGCGTAGTTGTTTCAGTCACATGAAACAAAATCTCTGAATCTGTCGAGGAACATTTGGGTTTATATTTTTAGAGCTTCGCTCTGCTCCGTGGTTACAAAAAGCGTTTCTCGTCTCCCCGTAACCCCTGAAAGATTCTCTGTTCCTCTTCTGCTGTCCTGGTTTTGTTTGTGGCTTTTGACATCATTGTTTTACATCAGGAAGTCATTTGTTTAAAATTGTTATTGTTCTTTTCAAAGGAGACCAGAAAAAAGGCAAAAATCAGAAACTAATGTACAAAAAGCTAAGTTTTGAGTTTGTTCATGGAGCACCGTTCATACAGCGAGCGATCGAAGAGCTTCAAACGGTTAAAAAACGACATTAGAAGAAATGTGAGGTTAGATCAAAAAGGTCATAAAAACTAAAGAGTCTCTAAAAACATCAGACAATAAAGCTTTTAAAATGTGCTGTATCCATCCGCTCAGAAAGATTACATGATGCACCAGAACGTAGGGCTGCCAGCTTATGAACGTCATCCCAGACTTCTGTCAAAAAGAGAAAAAGAAAAGCAGCAAAGCAGCAAAGAGAAGAAGTGTCAGTTGTGATCATTAAGTTCATCTTATGAGTATTTACTTTGAAGGAAGAATGTGCAACATGTTACATATAAATCCAGCAGAGATCCAGTCTGTCCTGTGTAAATGTCTCTGAGTCATGACTGTCTACAACGAGGGAGAAGCTCGAGTCCCGCTGGCTGTGTTGTTGTCAGAGCCGTGTTTACATGGACCGGACGGCCGGCTCCTCCCCTTGTGTATAAAAGCTGTTTTAGTCAAGAACTAGAGAGAAGAAGAAGAACATACTCACTGATTATTTAAATATAACGTAAGCGTTTTTAGATCACGCTCATTCTGTTTAAATATATGTGCAACGTGAAGCTACGAGCTAACTAAAGAGCGCTAACATTATCCTGCTAACACAACAATGCAGGACACAGCTGATTGCAGCTCGAGCAAAAGACGAGATTGGTCCACCGCTTGCGCTAAACTCCGTCATGTGAACGTAAGGGGAGGAGGGTTGGAGGTGTGTCACTGGAGGAGAGCGGAGGCTTCAGATTAGCGGAGGTGTGGCCAAACAGCAGTTTGTTTTGGTGCTCAAGGGCGACATCTACTGGATCAAAAAGTCGCACATTCTTCCTTTAATGTTGATTAATCAAACAAATCATTTCAAGTTTAGTCTGAAGTTTTATAAAAATCCAGCAAAGAAAAAAAGCGAGATCATTGCTAATTGATATCCTAATTTTTAACCGAATCACTCGTTCCTGCTTAAGAATAAAATGAAGAGAAGAAAAGATTTAACCTCGAGAGATATTTTAAATGTTGGTTTTAATGAAGTAAAAGAGAATCGACGTGAATGAGACGGTAGTTCTGCTGCTGCATCATCACCCCCCTCCCTTTAATCTGTCCTTCTTTTATCTCACCTGTCGGCTCCTCCTGTCGTCGTGGTTACTCTTCCTGTTTTGATTGGACACAGTCACACTAGTTCATCAGCTGCATCTCTGTGTCGCTGTGTGCTAACAGGATGTTTTTTCTTTGCTTTAAACTTTTGGTTTCAGTTTGGAGTCACAGTCTGAACATGTATCACTGTTTCTCTGACCGTCTCATGGGCTTTCACCTGAAGTCAATCTTTTATTTGTTTTTTTTTTGGTGGTGGTTTTCACGTCGGTGTCACTCTTCATTTTTCATCACACGTCACAGAATCTTTTTTTTTATTTTTTATTTATTCACTGGATTTGATCTGAAATGATTTCTGTCGTGCACAATCCACATCTTTTTTTTTTTCTTCTTCTTCTTTGTTTCCCCTCCTCCCCGTCTGATCTTCTCATGCGCCTCAGAGTCTCAACCGAGTTTGAGAGAAACGGGAGACTTGAGGGCTCAAGGTGAGGTTACCTGCTGCCCCCCCCCCCCCCCCTCCCTCCTCTAAATGTGGCGAGTCCCCCCCCTCCTCCTCTTTTATAAACGTAGGCTTCAGTGTGTCCTCGTCTGCAGTCTCGACTTGCTCGACTTCCCTTATCGCTCACAGGACACCCCTCTCTGCTTTCCTGGTTCCTCTGGGACGTTTGAATGTGTGTGGAAGCGTTTTGTCTGCATCTTGACTGCTTTGGCTTGGTTTTATTATTTTCATGTTTGCATGACTCCGTGTTTGTGTGCTGCTCTGTTAGCATGGCATATTTGTTCTGTTGTCAACCTTTAAAATGCTCCTAATGCCCCGCTATAAAAGTGCAAGCATCAACGTGTCCGGCCCCAGTTTCTGCATCATTCAGTCACAAAGCTCAACAGCAGAAAAAAAAAGTCATCACGGTTTTCTTGCCCAACTTAACAGATGGAAGAACTTCACTAATTATTCAAATGATCTCTCATTGTAAGGAGGGATGGATGACATTTTCCAAAGATGTAGACTAAAAAGATTGTGGAAAAAAGCTCCTAAAAGTTTGAACTGTTGTTAAAAACAAACAAACGTGTTTTTGAGGAACGCTTTGCTTTGTGACTTGAATGTTGGGATGAAAATTGAGCAGCACAAACTGGGCTCAGGACGTGTTCTCAACGAGTTCAATGATATTTAAAGGAATAAATAGTTTGATGTTTTGGAAAGTATTTGTGTGTTATTTGCTTTCTTGCTGAGAGTTGGAATTAAGAAAAAAAAGAGGCTTGGCACAGAAATATATTAGAGCTAGTGGTAGCTGGTTTTATTAAGATTAATGGTAGAGGAGCAGAAATTCAAATTAAAGGTACTCGCACTTTAATTGCAGTACTTCTCCAGATAGTTGAGTTTAGCTTCTATCCTGTAGATTAAACTAGCCGACAGTATAAAGGAGCTGAAGTTAGCGGATTATCTTTAGAGCACTGTTCTTACATAGAGCGACTGAAAGTGCTTTACACTGTAAAAAAAATACAGAATAAATGCAAACATCAAACCTGCTTAGTCCTCATTCCTCGTCTGAAGTCGCTTTCTGACACGATGAGTCAGTGCATCAGATTCACCAGTTCGGCTTCGTATAGCAGAACTTATTTCTGAATAAACTTTTTCTTGAGCCTTGAACTCATCACACTTTAAATTCTATTGGGCCTTGATGATGCATTCATATAAATCCAGAAACATCTAACAGTTTATTACTTAGGACCTTGCCTGTGTTTGGCAGACACTATTAGTACAATTAAATAAAGTAATGTTTGGATGTAGTCTTTTTCAAAATGTGGTAGAGTACCTTTAGTTCAGAAAACTATATGAATACATCTTGCAGTCTGGCTAGCAGTTTCCCTCTGTTTCCAGTCTTTGTGCTAAGCTAGGCTAACTGTCTGTAGCTTCTTAGTTACTTCACAGACATGAGAGCAGCATCAAACTTCTGATCTGATTCTTGGCAATAAAGGAAAATAAACCCCCAAAGAAAAGATTCCTTTAAATGTTGACCTTGCTGTGACTTTGACTGAAGATGATAGAAAAACAGAACAAACTGATCCTAAAACGTGTCTTTGTGTTTCCTCTTCTCCCACCAGTCGCCATGTACCTGGGGATCAAAAAGGGGAAAATAAAGACGGTAAACCCCGCTCCCTCAGATTCACTTGGAGTATGAGGACCACCAGCTCCATGGAGGCCTGCGACATCATGCGGGAGATTCGCAAGGTGCTCGACGCCAACAACTGCGACTACGAACAACAAGAGAGTTTCCTGCTTCTTTGCGTCCACGGGGACGGGCGAGCCGAGAACCTGGTGCAGTGGGAGATGGAGGTTTGCAAGCTGCCCCGTCTCTCGCTCAACGGCGTCAGGTTCAAACGGATATCCGGATCATCCATCGCATTCAAAAACATTGCTTCCAAAGTTGCCAACGAGTTAAAGCTATGAACAAAAGGGTTTAAAAAAAGTATACATATATATCTAGAAGTATTTAAGCTGTACAATCATCCAAGTAGCAGTTTCCAAATGTCTCCTTTTTTTAAACAAAATACAGAGTATGTATTGAATATTACAATGTATAGACTAAGGCTTTTGGCAATAATCACTGAATTACCTACTAATATCTCAGTCTATTCTGGCCACACGGGGTCGACATTAACGAGTTGAATATGATTTGTCATGCTGTGAATGTGGACAAAAAAAACAAAAACATTTCTAGTCTTATTTATTTCTCTTTTTTTTTTTTCTCCTTGGAAAAAGAAAAAAAATTACGTAGCGTTTTATTTTTTTGTTTTCAGTGTAAATAATGTATCTTACTTCCAAGATGGCTTCACTGCAATACTCCATTTTTTTTTTCTTTTTGTATTTCGTTTAAAAAAAAAAAAAAGTAGAGATGATGGGGGAGTCCGTGTAAATGCCCACATGGTTAAAAAGGGGAGGGGGGGGGGGGGGAGGGTCACTCATGTCTCAATTAAAGTGTCTGTCCACTTGAACGTCCTGTCTCACGATGATTATTTGTAACTGGATACAGTCAAGATATATATCTATAAAAAATGTTTGCTTCAATGTTGTACGCTTCTTTGGAGACTTATTAATTTACATTTTATCGTCCAGTGGTGGAAAAAGATGAAAAGTCTGAGCATGAACATTCTTGAATTCTCTGTGCATGGGAGTGTGTTTAGTTATTTATTGGGAGAAATGAGAACTTGATTATTTTCACATTCAGAGACACTGACGAGCGGAAACTTCCGGTGTTGCAAAATGAAGCCAATGCAGGAGTGGAAAGTCCTGCAGTCCATCGAGGGTCCGCTTGAGGCTGGCTGCAGCAGCACCCGGAAGTCACATACACACCCATTCAAA
Source organism: Labrus mixtus (assembly GCF_963584025.1). Lineage (NCBI taxonomy): Eukaryota > Metazoa > Chordata > Actinopteri > Labriformes > Labridae > Labrus > Labrus mixtus. The sequence goes on along the minus strand of NC_083629.1, from coordinate 23,120,565 downwards.
AAGACGTTTCTTTCAGCAGAAATTAACATGTTTACAGACTCGTTCAAAATGTCTGATTAGTTATTTACCTCACAGGCACACACTGTACGGGGGTGAATTGTTTTTTATAACCCATCAGTTATGAATCTTACAAGTTGTCCATCGTTGGGTGTGTCTGACCTGAGTGACAGGCAGACGTGTTGGTTTGTCAAAAAGCTTAAAACCTGCCTCCAATGAGCCTCCTGCAGTAATAGATGGGTGACGTCAATCAGGCTTTGTTACCTGTAGTACCTGATGGGTACTGAACATAAAGCTTTGTCCCTGCAAGGTTATTAAATACTGTGGTATATAGTTTTTATTTTACAATCCCATTAAGCTCTAACAGGATATAAAAAAAACATTTAAGTCAAGGTTTGTTATAAAGTGCGGCTGTAAAACAAATCTAAGAATCCCAATCAGCCTTTAAACTCTACTTCGAGGTGTTGGAGCAGTTTAGAGACGATATGGTTTCTGCTGGACAGTTTGTTATTTTTATTCTTTGTAACAGTTTTGAGCATGACTAGATCCCACAAAGTATAACTATTCCACATTTATCTCACTTTTTTTCAAAGTTTAGGAACACAGTCACTGCAAAGAAGTTGAGCCAGAACAAGTTTTTATTTCAGATTCATCCTCACCAAACAGGAACCGTATTGTTTTAAATACATAACAAATCCAAACTGTGTAATACAGAGTGCATTCCAGGACAGAGTCAAACATTCATTCAGACAGAGGGGGGGGGGGGGCAGGGGAGAGAGGGTATTTGGAGTGGGACAGGGCTGTTTTACTTCTGGGCGGGCATGATGTCATCGATGGACTGGCCCTTCTCCAGCTTCTTCTCCATCTCGATGAGCAGCTTGATGCCGTCGACCACCATCTGCACCAGCTCCACCTCAGAGAAGCCCAGTCTGTCGGCGTTGGAAATGTCAAACACTCCGCCCACAGCGGCGGTGTCCACACCACCTGATGGAAATAAGAAAAAACTCATTTAAACTTAAGGTTTGTATCAGGGGATTTAAAAATTAAGTTTGCATCTTTAATTTTAACAACCACTAGAATAAAAAGGCAGCTCTGAATGTACTGACCAGTTCCACGTTTCTGCAGCCTCAGCTTCTTGAGAACTTCCTCAAACTTGGCGTGTTTGCTCATGTTGGGCAGCTTCACGTGCACACCTGCGCGCAGGCCGGTGCCCAGGTTAGAGGGGCAGGTGAGGACGTAGCCCAGGTGCTCATTCCACATGAAAGAGTGTCCTCTGTCCTTGAAGAGGCCCTCAATCTAAAACACAGAACCAGCTTAAGTAAGTACTTCATATCAACATCAAACACACTGGCACCATTTACACATCCATTCAGTCCGGCTCGCACAGAGGAACTCCCACAACAGATAAGAGTTCATTCTTTCTACAAACCTTGGTGAGGCCGGTACAGAAGCGGTTGAACACCTCCTTCATGTTGCCGCCTTGCTGCATAGAGATAACACGCAGGTGGTCCTCCTCATTCACCCACACCAGGAATGTCTTGTTGTTGTTGTGCCTTAAGACAGAAGTCACAGTCAAAATAAGTATCTAAAGTTAATTGAAACATTATATTCAAAGGGGAAAAAAAGCAAAAAATAGCCATGTAGATAAAAAATAATTCTCACCAGATGCCCCTGGCGTCAGGCCAGTCACGGGCCATCCCTGAGGCCAGCAGCAGAGGAGACACTGGTTTGTCGAACAGGAAGTGGTCGTCGATGAGCTGCTGCTGCTCGGCGTCTGTCATGTTCTTCAGGGCGTAGTATTTCCCCTTCAGGTCTCCGCTCAGGGTGTCCAGAGCTGCATGGAAGAAAGAAAAATAATAATAATTATAAAACAATCTCAAAAAGTCATGACAGATGATTAGGCAGACATTTTGAATCATCCTAGGCTGCGACAGAAATTCTAAATGACCTTTACTGTACTATAATCTGTTGAAATTCTTCATTCTACCACTAGAGGGCACCCACCACCACAGAAATGAGACAAAGCCGCCTCATCCTCTCTAAAGAGCATTACTGATTTTTTAGGCCTTGTTCTACACATGACTCCATCTGCAGCCCTCACTGCATCTGTATGCTTTGCACGCCGTAAGGACGGCTGCAGACAGGACAGGAAGCAGAGTTCCTGCCCTGTTTTTAATGACGTTCTTCAGTTTAAAAAAAAAAAGGTTCCAGTGGCCTCTTTACCTTCAATAGAGAGCGTCTCCACAGCACGTCTCTCTCCTCGGCTGCAGTGAGGGGGGAGGCAGAAGCCGCGGACGCTGCGGCCTGTTCGGACGCGGGAGCTCAGGACATAATTGGGGTCGAGATCGTCACCACCCTAAAAAGACAACACACTTTAGTTTGATGAGGAGGAAAAAGAAGAATTGCAAAAATGGAATTGAGTAAATACAAAGAAACTAAAATGCTATAGCAGCAGGAGGGCTCTCCAGACTTGTGCTATGACCCTGGTGGGCACAGGACTGTAGTACCTTCAGGTTGTCTGGGTTGAGGTCGGTCTTGTGCTTGTCTGAGGGTTTGTATCCTCCGTGTCTGTCCTCGATCACGGGGTCCAGCAGCTCTTTGAAGACCTCGTACGTCTCCTCGTCTCCAGCGACACAGCCCACAGTCATGATGAAGGGGTGGCCTGAACACAAAGCAAAACCGGGTCACGGGGGGGAGAGACAGTGGAGAGAGACAGACAGGCCAACATCCTCACTAACTGAATGAGTGTCATCAGGTTCCAGGATGAGACTATGAGACTGTACCAGGATTATCAACCCCTGTCTGAATGACACCATCTACGGTGACGCCGTTGGGTGTAGCCCGCTCTCTCAGCTGCTTGTACATGTCCAGGGTTAAGAACTTGGCCATGTGGTTGTTGTGCTGACTGAGATCTGGGAACTCGTCCTCGGCCGACAGCCTCTTCAGGGTCAGCTTGGCCATACTCTCAGAGCTAAACAGAAACACAGTCTACAGGGTGAGAAAGGTCACCCTGGTCACACTGCAGTGACCAGGAGAGTGTGAACACCCCTCTGGATTGTTTACATGACATGTTAGTCTACACTGAGGCTGTAACTGATATGAAGCTGCAGTGGATTATCAGCTGCAGCTCTGCATGCATTATGCAACACTGGTAATCTTTACCATCTTCTATAAAGCGGTGCAATATTACTCTGATGATGGAGGCCCGTTTAGAGGAGGATGACGTTTCTAACTGATCTGCATATGTCTATAAAGGGTTGACAAAGTTTATCCCCTTGGCAAGGTCACAGTGCAGAAAGCTGTTAGTGTTCCCCTCACAGGAACATGCAGCACTGAAAGCCGCTGCGCTCGATCAGGCAGAACAGATGGCGTTTTTTTTTTTTTCACCGAAAAGCCGCTTGTTGTTTTTTTTTTGTTTTTTTACCTGGGTTATCAATCCCAGTCTGAATGACGTCATCCAGAGTAAATCCACTGGGAGTTTGTTTGCTCCTCAGCCGCTCGTATATAGCAGGAGTCAGGAGCTTGGCCATATGATTGTTGTGTTGGCTGAGGTCCGGATACTCCTGCTCCGAGGAGTATTTCAGCTTCATCTGGTTGTGCGTGTTACCGAAAGGCATGGTTGATCCCTGGGACGGAGGATGGAAGGATGGAAGGATGGATTGGGGGGGGGGGGGGGGGGGAGACGGTGAAAAATCAGCGAATCAAATGATTACAGAGTACTCAGGCGGCATTACGTTTACAGATTATCATGGATGTTACGTTTTACACAGCCGCAGATAGACAATGAAATCTCCTGCAGTGAACAGAGTGTCCTGAAGGCGCTCAGGCAGGTGCAGAAATGAGCTGAAAAATATCTTCTATCAAATCTATGGTAATGTCCCATACTGTAATTTAAATGATCGAATAGCCAACATTACTCCCGTTTCATTACATCCGGACAAATTCATCATCTTAACATTATCCGTCACTATGCTCAATTACCATTAATCATTAAAAAGCAAACACACTGCGGCTGTACGACAAGATTTGGAGTGACATGAAATAACAGTCCTACCTGTTGTTTTCGGACTTGTGGATTACTATTACTACCAGGGGTTGAGACAAAGATCCCTATTTTACCGACCGCGGAGCTCACAAAACAACAGCAGCAGCGTCCCAGCAGCTCTCCGGTCACTCCGGTGACTTGAGATCGTCCTTTATAGGGGGCGCATCTCTCCTCCCATTGGTCAGTGGGCCTATTCCATTCATTCAATTGGATGCGCCGATATGAAGGCTGTGTGAAGTGGGAGCTCCCTCCCTCCCCTCTACATGCACACATATCTCTACAAATCCATCTTTTTGTGCAATAAATTCCAATGTTTACAAAACAAAGTGATTGAATGATCCAGTTATTTATGGATTATTCTAAAACTGAAACTAAAAGTGCTTGTGATTATTATTTTCTTTTTCTATATTTTTCAATGAAGAACTGTTTTGAAACACTGAAACTGAGGTCCCAGTCTTCCCACGCCTGGTGAAGGTGATGGAGGGGAGACTGTGTATTGTGGCAACATCTGTTCCTTTCTCAAAAACAGATAACAGATACTTACAGAAAGAAGGAATCGCATCAGCCCATCCAAGCTGAGGCATCTAATTTTTTCACAAGGCCAACCTGCACTGAGGGCATTCATAATGTTTGATTAAAGAGTTCTGGTTCTGTTCTGTGGATTTGTTTGCAGTTTTTTTGTATTTATTTTGTATTTGCATTTTGTAAATACAAAATTTTGTATTTTTGCATTTTGTATTTGAATTTTCTGTTTATCTAATCAGTCACTGCAAAACAATAACTGTATATATTCTTCAGTCACCACAACTGTCTATTTATTTATTATTATTATTATCATTCATTCACTGAACAGCAATTTCCCTGGCCACTTTTTGCATATTTCTCTTTCATATCACCACAAATATATATATATATTTTTGTTGTTGTTGTTTTTGTAAATGCTGCTGTTTAGGATTGCTGCTAACAAAGTTTCGTTGTGTCCTTGTATACAATGATAATAAAGATTCTATCTATTTGTGTATTTGTGCAATTAAAAAGTTTGATTAAAATATTAAACAAGAGTAAGAATGCTTTTGTAACAGAATAAACACACGCAAAAAAGGGGTTTCAACACACAAATCATTCATTTTTGCAAAGTTGAGGCTACAAAAAGGACAGATTTAAAAATACTTTTTTACCTACTGCAATTGCACTTTATAACGACTCCCCTTTAAGTACGGATAGAAGATATTTAAACTTTTAAACTTTAGCCTGAGCAACATATATTAAACTGTATTTTGCACACTTGACTGCTTTTTTATCATAATTATTTGAGTAACAGCTACTTATGCACATGGACCATCCATACCACTTTTTATCCTGGCTATGTCTCGTGGGCTCATGTTTTTTGTATGGGTGGGATATGTATGTGTTGTGTTGTGTTGTGTGTTTGTATGTATGCTGGCTGCTGGAACACCTACATTTCCCTGCTGGGACGAATAAAGTATATCTTATCTTAAATTAAGAGCCGTTTGGGAGTCGAAAGAGCCGACTCTCTGAAAAGAGCCGGACTTCCCATCACGACGAATTGCCCCAACTTCCGGCAGTTTGATTAAAATATTAAACAAGAGTAAGAATGCTTTTGTAACTGAATAAATGCACGCAAAAAATGGGTTTCAACACACAAACCATTCATTTTTGCAAAGTTGAGGCTACAAAAGATCCGTTTGGGAGTCGAAAGAGCCGACTCTCTGAAAAGAGCCGGACTTCCCATCACTATGCTCCGACTTCCGGCAGTGACTTCCAACACACGTGTGCGGCTAAATGAATGGGAATGTCAGTGCTGTTCCACATGCACATTTATCGGCATTCAAAGCTGGAAGGGTTTTTGTCGTTAACCGAACAAAGTTTGTTTTCGTTTGAACACTGAAGTCGAACAACTGACGGTAGGTTGAGTGACGTAACGGCTGTTAACGTAAACGAACGTAACGGCTATGTTGGCTAAACTTAGCATGCTAGTTCGCTGGCAAGTCGAGCCAGATGAAAACGTTTTTAATGTTTTAAATCGCAGACTTTTTGCACTGAGACCTTACTTTACATTTTGTTAATAGCCTCCAAATTGTAAACATAGTTGAAGCAAATACCCTGCGTGAAGGTTAGCTAGCTTTCTAAACCTTTTCTGACCGTAGGAGCAGAAAGTGTAAAAAACTGTCACCGTTAAATTAGTTTCTGTTTAAGTTTCCCTCCTTTATGTAAAAGTGTCTGCCTCTTTACTTGTATTTAACTTGTAGGCTGAACTAAATTAAACTTAATCTGAATTTCCAACTGTTAGTTAACTTTCCTGACTAAACTAAACTTTAACTTTGAGAGGAGAAAACAATCAGAAGTGAAGATCAGCTGAATAAACATGAATCTTGCTCACATCTTCTCGAGGTTGTCGCTCATTGTTTCTTCTGTTTGTTCCTCCGCGAAAAGTTGAAAAGCAGAAAAAAAGTTCGTCTGTGTCCTCCTGAAGAGATTCTGTTTAATGAAACGACCGTTGTTGTGTTTCTTGGTTTTAAAAATAACGATGTTTGAGAACACTCGCAGAATCGGCAGTTGAGCGGTTACCATGACAACCCAGCATCTTCCAAAAAACAGACATGACAACTAACAGCAAAACACTAACAGCGTCATATAACTTCATTTTTAAACATGTGCTCAAGATTTGAAAAGTAAACAATAATGACACAAACATTTAACTAGTTGTGTTCTTCTTCAGTTTCATATTTGGACTTATGTACATTTACTTTCCTTCCATTTGCCGTTAACAGCCTCTGCTTTATCTGGTCTCATGCACTACATCACTTTATTCTATCCTTTCTATTTCAGTATTCAAACAGTTCTGGTTACTTTATTCCTGATGTTTCTTATCCATCTTTGCACTACGGTCACTTTATTTATCTCATTTTTACCTTTAGTTATATTGTTTATATTAGTTCTGTTGTTCCATTATTCACCTTATTAACTTATCATTTAGTATTTAGTATTTAGCCTACCTGCACATAGCTCTGTATATATATATTTTTTTCTCATTTACTGCATATTGTTCTGTTTACATCTGTTAGTCTGATCACTGTCCTCTTATATCTACTCTTTTATATATATATTTTTTTAAGTTGTATTTAAATTGACACTTTATATTTAGGTTAAAATGTTTCGTACTTGCACTGTTGTTAATTTACTGCTCTGTGTGCCTTTGAATTTAAATATGTTAACATGTCCCTGGTCTTAGCTATAAAAAGCAACTGTCCTGGTCACATACATATAACTATAATGTTCACAGCATTTTACCTGCTGTCATGAAAGGGATACTTCACCCGTTGAAACATGAATCTGTTTTGACATTGGGTCCTATATGTAGTAGAAATGTGAAATACATTTTGAAGTTGGTGCCTTCTTGACCGAGAAAAGGCAGTGGGTGCGTTCGAATTGTCCCCCCTATCTCCTTTCACTATCCACTTCACCTTAACCCCGGGGGAAACGTCATGAGGTCAAGGAAAGATGTTAGGAGAATTCATAAAGGACTTAGGGAAAGGCGATCTCGTTGCTCTGACAATCCGACCACATTTCCACTAGGTGACGTCATTAAATGCGACGGGCCGGCGGAGGTTAATGACGTGAGTTCGCCGTGTTGAAACTACAATGTTCCGAAAATGGACTACAAAAAGCGCGTCTAAAAAACTTTCCCCTGTGCCTTCTTACCGGTGAAATAATCCTGATCACCACAAGGTTGGGATTGAAATACAAGAAATATAGACCACCAGGCTACAGGTAAGAAATGTGAAACCATCAGCTTCCTGTCCACTCAGAAATCAACATCAACATAAATATGAAATCAATTGTTACATTTATGCAAGACAAGAATGTACAACTGAAGAAATGCACAAAACATTCTGAATTGAATGAAATATGTTGAATAAAACGTTCATAGTTCGCCTACGGGTTAAAGATTGTTGAAAGTTGTTCAAGGCATATTATTGTAATGGTAACTTACATGATCTCCCTGTTCTGTCATCGTTAATGTTCGTGAATGGTCGGATGCGCGAGTCGCTGTAAAGGAGGAATTGTGGGGCGTCAGATCTCATCTCCTTTTGGTAAAGGATGGTCCAGAGTATCCTATGCTAAAGGAGGTTATAAAGGAAGCATTGACCCACCTTTCCTTAACGTTTAGAGAACTCAAACGGCTCTTATCATGGCCGCCACTTAAATGCTTCCGGGGTTGAGGTGAAGTGGATAGTAAAAGGAGGGACAATTCGAACGCACCCAGAGAGTGTCTTTTTGGCTCATGTGGATGAAAGACACCAAATCCCAGAATGCACAGCACCGCAGGCCACTCCCACTAAGGTCTTCTAGTTCAGAATCTGAAATACTTTATTAATCCCAGAGGGAAATTCGATCGTTACAGTTTCTCCAAAATATAGAATATAGCAGTAGAGATATAGAAATAAAAACATTTACAGACATATTTAACACATAAGACCATTTCCTCAACTGATTCTGAGATTTCTTCCAGAATTGATTTTGGAAATTCCTGTCAGAAAACAGACTGTATGTCTGTGTCCATAGACAAACAGTGAGAGCACCGACACTACCAGTCCGCCCCAGCTCGATCCGGCCCAGGCTCCTCGTCCTCACCTTATGTCTCGGCGGCCAGGCACGATGTTTATTGATCTAACTTTATCTCCTACCTCTCTGTTAACAGAGTGCCAGTGCTCACCATGAGTTTTGTGGAGTACTCAGACTGCATTCAGGAAGGGGACATCGCCATCATCTACCAGAGCCATGACTCCATGATGCCCGTCAAGGTGCAGCAGGGCACCCAGACGCAGACACGCTACGGGGTCATCCGCCACTCCTCAGACCTTATTGGTCAGCGATATGGGTCCAAAATCACCTGCAGCAAAGGCGGGTGGGTCCATGTGCTTCACCCGACGGCTGAGCTGTGGACAGTCACCCTGCCTCACCGCACACAGATCCTCTACACCACCGACATCGCTACCATCACCATGATGCTGGAGCTGAAGCCAGGGTCCATCGTCTGCGAGTCGGGTAAGGGTTAATTTAAGACGCGTTAAGAACCAATAATGCATAGACATGTGTGTCATTGTGAACAACATTGAATATGAGCAATCTAATGAGTCACAGAACGGCATCTAATTAGCCATACTGCTAACATAATCTTTGAACTACCTGGGTTTGTCTGTGCCCCACCCTAGAAGAGGGTTTGATAAAGTGCTTATTCACCATGAATGCATCGCTTCAACATCTGTACCGGACGATTTTGGCCCTGTTGACAGACATCAGCCCTCTGACAGGAAACCACAACAGTATGATATCACATCATTGTGATATTCTTGATAAATCTAAAATTCTAAGCTTTGACATTTTAGTTTTTTATACCGATGTCCGTTTAGTGTATAAAATCATCCATGATGCTGCTCCCCCACCATTGAAAAGCTTTGTGAAACTTCGCTCTGAGCTGATAAGCAGATCTTCAAGGTCTGCCTCTAACGGAGATTGCAGTCTTCCTAAACGTGGCTCCGCTTTAGCACAATCTGTTTTTTCTTTTAAAGCCGTTAAAGAATGGAATAGTCTTCCAACTAGTCTTAAGCTTTGCACAAACTTCTGCACTTTCACCCGGGAAGTCTTGGAAATTAGCTCGCTAAATCATGTACAAAGCATCTCTTCTATTCTGAGACTAATGTTTTTTTTGTACACTGTCCCTGATTCAAATAACCGATTAAACGAGTAAATAATGTGGCATGGACCGATGTCAGTAGCCGATGTTTATCCGTTGTGCCACATCAATTTAATGCTGCCATCTAGTTCTACTAACTACTGATTCAGAGAAGAGGTTTTTATTTTAAGTCACCTGTTGAACAAACTCTGACTTTGTTTTCAAACATGAGAGAAAATGTTGGCATTGTGGGAGTCTTTCACAAAAAGAAGTCATGGAACAAACATCGGCAATCGACTAAGTTGTTATTTCAAACATCGGTATCGTATCCGCCCTGATCTTCCCAATCGATGCTTCTCTATGATACACACAAATAATTAAAAGATAGACACTTTAGTGTTCAAGTGAACCTAAATATGTACGATAGCAACAAACATTCCTTTGATATATTCAAGCATCCTGGGATGAGAGTCACATTTTATCCGGTTTACTGGAACAAATGGCTCAGACACTAACACAGGGAATGATTCACATTCCTATACGAAGGTGTTTTAATGGATTATGTCGATCTTTAAGATTGATGATTGAACATTTTTGTACTCATATTCTCATTTCAAAAGGGCCGTGTTCTGCGATGTCTCCTGTACTGTCGGTATGAATTTGCATGTTACTGGTTGTAAAGGTCAGAAAGAGGAGACTGGCTGTGCAGCACACAGAATGCTAAACTGTAAAACCCTGAGCTTAATACAGACGGACACGAGCAGAACAAGAGGGCTGTGATATAAAAAAATAATTTGTAAGTCATGTGTTTTAATATATAAGCCTCTCCTTTGTTGATTTTGCACCAGTTTGACTAACGATGCAAAGATTCTCTAAACGCTGCTTTCTAAAGAAGATACCTTCATAAAGACTTCTTATGTATTACATTCAAAATTAATCTACAGACGGAATCGAAGATACACCCCCATTCGTTGTGTATTGCAACCTGTGCTGGGAAACACAGCTGCTCTGACGAGGCTGGCACTGCCACTTTTCCCCGTCTTCTTTCCGTCATGAGGTCATAACGGTGCATTTAAAGCAAACGGTGGTGTACAGTTCAGTAAATAAACCTCGTGGTACACTGGTTTCAGTGAAAGACTCCTCAGTTAAAGTCAACGAGTGACCGGCTAAGGTGGGCAGTACAACTCGAGGGACGGAGGTCTGTACATCACAACTTTGACCATCAGGATGAGAGCTTAACTACCGTACTGTAGCGAGTAGGAGTGCACACTCCACTAAGCTAACTAGAGATGCACCGATACCACTTTCTTGCAAACCAAGTACAAGTACTTACATCTGGGTCCTCACCGATACCGAGTACCGTTACGAGTACTTAACGCCCTGATCCGCGTCTGTTTCTTTGGTCCAGAGTCTCTGAAGCGCGATCACAGCAGGAATTACATCTGACGCTAAAGCATCAGACGAGCTCACTTCTCGGGTTAACTCCTCAAACGGAGCCGAAACAGACAAAGTTTTTTGTCCAGAAGTGTCCACTGGGGCGCTGTAAGATTGTCGGGGAGTTCACATTCGGAGAACAAATATTCCCAGAGCTTCTGCTCGGTGAGAGACTGTAGCATGTAGTACGTGCTATTCCAGCGCGTCTGCACGTCTTGTTGGAGTCTTCTTACGGGCTGGTTGAGCTGCAGCTGAATGTCTTCCAGGCGGGCGTAGGCGAATGCTTAAAATGTCCAACAATTTGACGTCCGACTGACACCGCGTCAGCTACACTCCTCTGAGCCCAAAGTCCTTCGTTAACAGCTAGCTGTAGCGTGTGTTTGCAGTCTGCTCTTCTTTGGTCGTCATCGTTTACGCTGAAATATCTCCACACCGCTGACATCTCGCTTCTCTCCACCTACACGCTCAACTGAAAAGAGGCGCACGCCCGCCGTAAAGTGGTATCTGTGCCGTTGTATCCGCGTAGTTTTACGAGTACGAGTACTTAAAGGCAGCGTCGGACCGATGCCGAATACTGGTATCGGTATGGGGTCATCCCTAAAGCGAACACAGATGGTACTAAGAGAGCCACACAGCTGCACAGAAACTGTTTGCCAAACACAATTTAAGTCATTACGCAGGGTGACCTCACTATCTGGGTGACCTCACTATCTGGGTGACCTCACTATCTGGGTGACCTCACTATACGATATAGTTTCTGTGAAAAAAAGTATTCTAATCACGCACAAATAAAAATATATTTGCTGATTTACTAATTTATCTGCCAACCAATATATTAGATTTTCTATCTCCTAAGATGTTCCACATTTGACACAGTATCATGTTTTATAATCACAGATGCTTCTGAGAAACGTGTGTGTATAACAATATTCTCATTAGTACTTGTCTGTTGTTGTGTTCCTTCTTATTAAACCCCCCAGCTCCTTCTCTCTTGAATACTTTAACCTCCATCCTCCATTTAAAGTTGTCCAAAATGAAATCCCTCACATGGCCGATGTGTTTGTAAAAGCTAGCTAGCTGCAGTTTCCTCCAGTCCAAGGGCAGAGAGGGGGGGATGGGAGAGGATGTAACAGCTTCTTCCCACAGGCCATAAAAAAATAATCCCTCCATTCCCCCTCAAACCCCCACACAGAACTGTAAAATACAATATAACATGCATCACAAACGTGCAATATATTTATCCGTATAGTAATTTTATACATGGCTTTTCTTTTTATATCTATTTATATCTGCACCTTATTTTTCTATGTAAATACTTGCTGCTGTTTTTATCCTGCACTAACGAGTCAAATGCAATGAAATTTTGTTCTTATCTGCTCTGTAAAGTACAAGTTTGAATGACAATAAAGAAAGTCTAAGGTGTCATCTGAGAGCCATGGAGCTCCTCTTTATAGACAGAAACACTGTGATCTCATGTACAAACGAGCAGATTATTACCAAACGATGACAAATTTCTGTTTAATGAAGGTGTTGCCTTGATGCGAATGGTCAAGTCAACCCATGACTCACATCAGAGTTTCTAGGAGGTCGTGTCAGTGTGCAGCTTCTGTAATACGACAGGCTGCTGTGATGCAAGAGTAAGAAAATGTGGTGGGGGAGGGGGACTGTTGACCTGAAGTGCAGGTCATTGTGGGTTTTCTGTTCCGCGTTTACTGTCATAAGCTACTTAGTGGTCGACTGGGTGAGAAGCAAAACCAGGACAGAGGTCAACTAACTGAGTTTTCTCAGCAGACCGTTTTTAGAAAGTGAAAGTAAAAAAACGTCTGAATGCGTTTGGACACAGAAACAATTTGACTCTGGGTGACATGATGCCAGAATTTAAACTTTGAAATGATACTAGTACAAATACCTGTTTTGAAACCATGGCAACAAAAATAGAAGTCGTAGGCCCAACAACATTGGGTTATTCTTTTTTCTTTTCTGTTTTTTAGATGAATTTGAGCTTCTTTCTTTTTTTTATGCCTTTTTAAGAAAGTCAGTTCAGATTATGGAGTTTGACATCAAGAAGAAAGAGAGTGGGGCCCTGACACACCAAGGAGATTGTCGGCTGTAGTCTTTGCGGTGTGTTCAAGTGAGGCGATGCCACAGTCAGCCTTCATCACCACTAGTTCTTTGCCGTCTGATTGGTGTATCAGGGCCTTTAAAGCCAGGCTGCCCACATGAGGAGTCCAGCCTCCACACATGGTGTACACGAACAAACCACTCGGCCACCGGCAGCCGGTTAATTATTTTTTAAATGATCTAAAAATTTCAAGCTAACTCCTGCCAAGTTGCTCTTGTTAAATTGGCAAATGTTTCTTTACTGAAACGCTGCCAGTGTAATTGTGCAATAGAGACAGTGTAACCTCCTCTTCTCTCTCTTTGTAGGAAACATCAGAGTTACTTTCACATCTTTATGAGACATCAAGGGGACATGAGAAATGTCTTTTTTCTGTTACTTTCTGATGATTGGATTTGAATGGACCCACCTCTGTTCTCTATCTCGGAAACTTTGGGTCAAAAATACGACTGAAGATCTGTTGTAATTAAATCTTTGGTACTTTTAAGTACTAGTATCAATCATAAAGCTGTGGAAAACGGTTTAAAAACATGTGGTATCGAAAAGTCTCAAACATTTTTGACCTTACCTTACCTCAGACTTTATCACAACCGCCACTGGCACGTTGACTTGATGGGCAAGTCTGCCGATGTAAATATATGCTGACATTTGCAAATTAGGTACTCAAATTCCAAAACTGAGTCACAACATGACTCGAGCTGCTCGGACTGGGTGTTAAAAAATGGAATAATGATCTTTGTAAAGAGTTTGTCACAGCTTGGGTAGTTTGTCTCTGTTTGTGTTTGTCTTCTTGAACAACGTCATCAGGATTCAGCTGGACGTTTAGCACTGACACAGTCTAAATGAAACTTCAGGCAGCTGTTGTTGTCTCGTGTTCCTTCCTCTCTTAATCAGATTGTGTGACTTCAGTTGTCTCTGTTTTGTATCAAACCAGAAACCAGTGCTAAGTCGTATGTCGGCCCTTCTTTAACCTGAACTAAACTGTGCTCTAAACAGACGTTCCCCTCAAAGTTAAGACTAGATCCTCGTAACGATGGAAGTCATTTCTAATGCATCTGTTTTTAATTTATGAAGGATACGAGTTATGTGTATATATAGCTGGTGTGATTGACAGGCGGGATGTAACGGTTTGTCAAGAGGTTTAAAACCCGCCTCAGCTCCAGCTCTCAGCCTGTCGTTAGGTTGACTAAAAGTTAGGCTGAGACAGGATTTCCAACATGGCGGCTGCTGCTGATGAGCCTCCAAAAACCCCCTTCAGAGAACAGATGGGTGACGTCACTCAGGCTTCATCCATAAAACAGTTTTCCTTTAAAACTGTTGTTGAAAGATCAGAAAGAGTTATGCAATTGTTGAATTTGTTTTTATCATTTTGTTTTATTATCATTTAATCAATTTATCATTTACTTCATATGTCATATAGTCATAACTACTTTTTGTTTTGCTTTTACATATCCTGTCAATCATGCAGACACCCACGGTGCCTATGCACCTGTGAGGTCAGGATATGTGTGCCGTACTTTGAGAAAAACCACATGCGAGCTCGTAGGTGTATAGCGTATCTGCCTGGTTCACGGTCTTCGAGGTAAAACCACATATGAACTTGGTATCACCTGTGTTATGAACTTGGTTGAACTTGGTATCAACTGTGGATGTATACTCACACCACGTGAATACACGTGTATCTATCACGTTTCTGTGAATCTGCATTGTTGAGGTTTCACAGAATCTTGAAAAAAAGAGACAGTTTGGCTATAGAACCGCTGCAGAAAAAGCTGATGGGGTTCTTTTTTTGGCTTTTCTGAAGGACTCCACTTCATTCTGACTTTTGAATACCCATTTTGGGACCAAGATCTTTTAAAACCTCAAGTGTCTACACTCTCGGGTTTAGACTTAGGCTTTGGTGTTTTGCTTTTCTTTTTACATTTTTTATATTTTTACTGTTACTGTTTTATATTTGCATTTATATTATCATTTGAAGTTTTTTAAATACATTTTTTCGGAAACATTTTGAAAGAAATCATTTCTCTGACTGAAATCATTTACACCACAAAGACTGGCGTTTCCCTTAAGCACCCCGTGAACTTCAGAAGGTAAGCTCGGGCAGTCACGCCACGGCACACTTCTTCTACTGACTTTTATTACACACTTCATTCACACCTAACATCCTAGCGGGGGGAGTTCACAGTTATTCCCCCTCTGGGGGTTAATCTAGAGTCCTATACCAGGGGTTATTCTTGAATCTAATTATTCTAGAAATGAATGTTAGGCAGATAATCCTGGGGCTGTGATTATAATTTGTTCATCCGTCCTCCAAAGGGTGTTAGAGGAGTCATTTTACATAGCTCCTTCCACTAGGAAAAAGTAGACTAGCAGGTTGGTAGGGAGCGAGTTCTCATTTAGTTCACTAATTTATTAACTAATATGTGGTGAGCTTCCGTTACCTATAGTAAAGTTATTCACCCCTTTTTGCATGTCCAGGACATGCTACACTGTGAATCATTGTTCTACCACAAAGAGAAGAAGAAGTGTATTTATAATAACACGAGTTACAAAGTGCTTTACATTTCAAACAAGAATAAACTAGTTGAGACAAAGACACTACTCGATACATAATGAGACATTTGAAATGAAAACAAGATACCTGAAATACTGATGGTAACACAGAAACTGACCCAGAACTGAATCTTAACTGCAGAGTCAACAAGATGATAGTAGGAGTTTATCACTTTTCTATTTGATGTCATTACATCATGCTCATGTTATTATTCCATGTACGGTCTTTATGTTGATGTACAGTTATGATGGGACGGGTCATCAGTTCAGTTAGTCCTTCAAACGATTCAAGTTGTTTTTAATCTTTATTGAGCTCATTCAAGCTGCATGTTTATCTCACTGTTATGATTTGTCTCTCTGCTGCTCGGGAATGTTGATGCTTGATTGTATTTGTGCTCTCACATTTATAGCGTTTATTGTGTCGTCCTGTTGTTTCCAGCCAGAGAGTCAATCTTTCTCAGCAGCGTGAGGTTTTAGCAAGTCAAAGTGCTGCTGAGGGGTAAACATTGCCCTCTTTGTCGCCGCACAAACAAAAGCCGCGGTGACGTAATATCAGGGGGAGAAGAAGGGGGGGGGGGGGGGGGGGGGGTGATGGGAGCTGCAGACCTCTAGCTGCGTTCTCGATGCTCAATCCTCCCCGCCTTCACTGCAAGTCACATGACAGGTTTTATTTATACTTCTTGTAAACTCACACACACACTCGCATCACTCTCTCTCAAACTGCACATCAGCAGGCGTCAAAGACAAAGCAGCACTGCAGGGTAAAGAGGGCCCACTCAGACGTGTAGCATCCACTCATCAGCCTCAGAGGAGAGACAGTGTGAAAGTGTGTGTGTGTGTGCCGAGGGAACAGCTGTGATCTCTGCTGATGAGACTGAGTCAGGAAGCTCTGAAGGTCATTTTTGAGAGCTACGTAGTAAATTTGTGGTTTTAGAGATTGAGCAACTTTTTCTCTTTGTTTGACTGAATTAAGAATGTCCTAGAGGAGGAGGGGTTTCTTTCTTTATCTGGTTTGAATACAGTATTGTTGTGGGAAAACTCAGGTTTAAACGTTTACATGCACCATGGTTTTAAGTTGCATTGAAAAACATCCATGTGTCACTCATTTTGTTTGTCAAAGGAAACTGCAGCTCCTCAAGTGAGGCTGCAAAAACCAAGGAATCCAAAATTCAAAAGCCATTTTTAAAGCAGAATTCAACACGTTCACAGCCCGTTTCCACCTGTTCGAGAGTTACTTATTTTTATTTTTATAATGGCTTAAATTTGCATAAGGGGCGTGGCTGAGTTGATTGACAGGTGGACATGTTTTATCTGTTTGCCAGGAGGCTGAAAGCCCGCCTAAGCTCCTCCTCTTTGCCTGTATCTAGATTGATCAAAAAGTTGAAGATAGCCTCAAACAAACGGGCGACGTCATTGAGACCACACCCATGTTTTATACAGTCTGTGTTTTGTCCTGGTTCACCATGTTTATACTCACCACCATTCAGACGATAATACTATCTCATTGAAGCTCAATCTTTTCATCCTTTTGTCTGTCGATCAGCGTCACTAAGTCGTTGCTTATTTCATTGCACAGTTTGTCAAAGTGGAAGATAATTACAAATATTTCAAACCTTCAATTGATGCTTTTGGCATAAATAGTGCTCCAATTAAGCGCACTTCTAGACTCACTGAAAACTGGTGCACGCTTGTTGTTTCCAGGTCCCTGCAGCCTCTCAGCGTGTTCATTCTCTTTCAGCAAATTTGCTTCATGCATTTGATCCTACCTTTCCTTTACTTCTTATTAGCTCCAGGTTTAAGTCAGCAATATTATCTCTGAAGTTATCAAACATGAGCAAAATGTTTAAGATCCTTTCACAGATCAAATCCAAAATATTCATTTATTCAGTATTTGACTCTTTCCATCATCAAACTGCTTTTCTCATCCACCATGTGGTGTCTGTGTTGTAGGGACGGGCAGCGGCTCCCTCTCCCACGCCATCCTGCGCACCATTGCCCCCACGGGTCACCTGCACACCGTGGAGTTCCACCAGCAGCGGGCGGAGAAGGTGGCGGAGGAGTTCAAGGAGCACCGGGTGGATCACCTGGTCACCGTCAGGAACCAGGACGTGTGCAAGGACGGGTTCGGAGTGACGGGGGTGGCGGACGCCGTGTTTCTGGACATCCCGAGCCCGTGGGAGGCCGTGAAACACGCCAAGGCTGCTATGAAGAGACACGGTGAGACACAACTGCGCTCTTTTGTGTTTGTGTGATTTTTTTATGTATATTGAAATAGCGTCCTCAGAGGAACAGTCCGTTGTCACCTGCTGCTGACTGATCAGTGACTCACTCCTGCACAGCAGCAACATGACTGTGACTGTGCACATTTTAAAATACCAGCCTGTGAATTTATTCCCCCCGCCGGGTTCGCCTCCCTCTGCACTTTCCGTACGACCATCGATCCAAGCCGACAGCCCTCATTAACCATGCTGTTGTGTGTGTGAGTTTCTGTGTGTACTTATGTTTGTGTGTATAAGGTTTAGGCTTTGTGGCGAGTAGCATGTTGGGGTTTCTGCGACGACCAGCAGCATGCCCGGGCAGGTCTGCCGTTCACTCAAGATAAATGAAGGTTTATGTAGCATACATGGAGCACATAGCAACCTAACCAATCAGTCACAACAGGTATTTGCATTTTTAGGGCCTTTAAAAAGAAGTCATCTGACCGTCTTGTGCTAAATCTAAATCCATCTAAATTTAGAACCAATCTCCTCTCTCTACTGCTCTGCAATTATTGCACATAAACCGCCTTGAAATCTGAAACAAGTTATTGATGGAGCTCATTCTCCAGTATGGTGCCATTCAAAAAAATATATTGCAGAAGAGGACGGTACAATTAGAAAACATTATGTTATGTATTATTATTATGTTTCTAAATGTATTAGTTTGAGGTAAGTGTCTAAAATGTCAAAACAAAAGAATGGAAAGACACCACATCAAAAATAAAAATGCATCGGCTCGGTGGTTAATGAAACGCTGCATTTTCCTGCAGCACATAAATGCACCGTGATGTTTTAAAAGTCATCCCCGAATATGAAGAGGAATGCTGCTCTGCCTCCTCCTCTCTGAATCCCTTTTATGGTGCCACTGCTACATATTCCTTTCATGAGCTGTTGACCCTCACATGCACACACACACACACACACACACACACACACACACACACAGATACTGATAAAGTGCAGCCATTGTAGAAGCAGTCCCATGACCATACAGGGTTATGCTGCAGGGAGAGAGCTGGTGAATGTGGCTCCAGAATGAAACACTGGATTTACTTCCCACCATTCAGAACTCTGTGTTCAGATGCTTCAACTTTACTTTAAAAATGTAACAAAACTCGCCTGGAAAATGTAAAAGATGAAACACCAGGAGGCAACATGTTTCACCCACGGGCCAAATTCATCACCTTGTCGTTAATTGTTCTGCACATAGCCACAGACGGACTCCTGATCTGCTCTCAAGCTGGAGGACAAAGTTGCTGAGATGTGTTTTCCCTTGGCAGGGGAAGTGAAATATGTTTGGGTTTTTTTCTCACTCTGAGTTGTAATTCTTCTAATGTTTTGGCCTGCAGCCCAGCCCTGTATTTAGCTCCTCTCTGAGAAAAGCCCAGGACCCTGACAGACCTAATCCTCCCTCCCTGCTGGCTCTTAACACTGAGAATTATTGTGCAAGACTAACACAAACATGTCCCCTGAACACAGAGCCAGATAAGGAATCACAGTTAACGCATGTATAGAAGCTAGATGTCGACATGATGACACAGGCTGATATTAGAGGCTATTAATAATCACTTTGCACATTCCTTGTATAATGATCAACCCGGCCTCTCCCTGCGTGTTCGTCCTGGTTGCTTGGAGACCGTTGAGTTGTGTTTATGGCCGTCTCGAGGGAGAACACCGGTCCTGTTAGCAGAAGGAACGACCGCTATCTGAAACATCCCGAAGTCTCCTGTAGTGTTTATCAGACACAATGGAGCCTTCAGCACGGCTGCCCTCTGCACTTCTCGGTTTCATTCAGTAACTCCATGCACAATGTCTCCAGACACATTGTCTCTCATCAGCTGGTGTCCCATTGTTACTGCAGACTGAAGATTATTCCCCTCTGAAAGGTGAAGTAGGATAAGGTAGGAGGGAAGCTCTGGCGCTTCAGCCGCTTCAGCCGCTCCCCAAATGGAGTCTGGTGTATGGAGTATTCCTTCTCTCAGACAGGATCCAAAGAAAGTTCTGGAGCACACAAATAACTTTAAGGCAGATATATTGGGTGAAAGGGACTAACGTTTCAACCCAATGTGTCTTCCTCAGAGTCAAAGTCAGTCCGACTCGTGTGCTCCAGAACTTCCTGTGGATCCTGTCTGAGAGAAGGAATCCACTGAAGTATGTTTTGAAGATAAAATTGGGAAATGGGGGGAAAACAGCATTTTTCTCCAAGGAGGTCAAAGAGGGGAAAAAAAATTCAGTAGTATTTTAAAGTTAATGGAGTAAACAAGCATATGTCAAGCCTGCACAGAAATTGGAGCTTCTTTGGGGACAATGTCGAAATCAGGAGAAAGATTAAAATATATTTAAAGAATTACCAACTTGGTGATGATCCACCCGGTGACTTAGTGCTCAGTCTGCGCCCTCGAAGCGAGAGGTCCGGGTTTCCAATCCGACACGTGGCTCCTTTCCCAAATGTCTCTCTCCCCGATATCTGATTCTACCCACTGTCCCGTCTCTACAATAATCGCTTTTGAATTCTTGTCAATTTCATTCACACATCACAAAATCAGAAGTTTGGTTAAAAGGCTTCGATGTTAAAATAAAAGTTAAGTTCAGTGTATTCCTCACATCTGGAGCTGATAAACAAAAAGAATCGAGGGATGAAAAACTGCTGTGTTGATATTTAGAGCGGTTTGTAGCTGATGCTTATTCTGTGCTGAAGTTTGACACTCCTTTATTTAACCAGGAAAAACTCCTTGTGATTAAAAATCTCTTTTTCCAGAGTGTCCTGACCAAGAGAGGTAGAGCCAACTGATAATGTAGAAATGAAAACAAAAACCAGAATTCAATTTGTAGCGGTGAACCAAAGAGATCTACAAGAAGAACTGTTTGTTTTTTTATTTCACCTCCAGGAGAGACGGTTCCTTCTCTCCATCCCTTCATCCCTTTTTTATTCTCATAATTCTGCTTCAGAGTAGATAAAATATGAACTCAGTTTGTTTTGTTTACTCTAACCCCTCCCGCCTCCAGCTGTACTGGTCGGAGCCACATTCCTCACCCCTGTAGGTCAGACGGTTCGAGGTTCCTTGGCTCATTGCTCCGGCCTCCCGCGGCGTTCTCTGCACGAGAGGTCGGAGCTGCTCGGTGATCTCTGTTTGTCAGAGCGCCGGCTCGTCCCCTGATGATCCACAAACTCCACCTGGAGCCCGACAGGTCGCAGGTCTGCTTTCTTAGGGAATCAGATATGCTTTAAAGGTGTCAGAAAAACAGATTGTTATACAAGTGGTGGTATCACAGGACTCCCAACAGAGAGCCTACATTTCCCATGAGGCCATATTGAATTTAAAAAATCTGGTTTAGATGATTTGTCTCTGGTCCATGCTGTTTTTATTTTTAATGAACGACACACAGAGATAACAATGATGTATCCATCTTCCTCACTTCTTTGGAGATCATTTTAGCTTCAAGGAAAATTCAATTAGTCAGGAAGCGCGCTCGTGTGGCCACAACAACCATTCAGGGCGGCTCGATTGTGTGATCATTCAAAGTCGACTTATTTATTAATCTTCAGTGAATCTCACAAACAATCCCATCTCTCTGTGTTGGCCCTTAGAGAACAAGTTGAGCAGATAACCCGGGTTAAGTGGAGCTGCACTCATCTTGTCAGGATCTTTAATAGAATCACTTAGTGTAAATTACAACAGAGACTTTCTCCCCCTCCTGCTGCCACATGCTGTCAGATTTGTGAGGCCATACCTCGGAAGCCTCCAGATTTCCAAGTGTTTGTTGTGGTATTTAATCAATCTATAAACCCCTCTATTTCAGCCCTGCTCAGAACAGGCTGTTTCTGTGTCTGTACCTTTAAGTATGTAAATGAGCTGTGTCTGACCACGCCCCCTCTCTGGAAGGGCTTGGGTGTACTCGGTGCTTTCTCGCTCCATGTCCTCTTGTTTACGGTGAGAAGGCAGACTCAGAGGGCAGAACAAAAACCTAGCTGTGGGAGTGTCACCCATCTGGGGGAGGGGCTACTGCCCTTTGTGATGTCATGGAGGGAAAATCTTCAAACGGCCTGTTTGAGCACACATTTTCTGAAAAGTGGAGCAGGGAGAAGACGAGAGGATGGACTTTTCTCATCATTTTGGGGGTTTGTCGGACTAATGGCAGATCAAGATAGTCGTCGTTAAATCCTTTAAATCACTAAAATGAACCCTGACCAAAAAGCTGATACACTTGTAACTGGTTTTAAGTCTTTTAAGGAAACTGTTCATCAACAGCTGTTTTCTGTGTCTCTCTGCAGGAGGTCGGGTGTGTTCGTTCTCCCCGTGCATAGAGCAGGTTCAGAGGACGTGCGAGGCTCTGGTGGATCAGGGCTTCGAGGAGATCAGCACCCTGGAGGTCCTGCTCAGAGTCCACGACGTGCGAACCGTCTCCCTGCCTCTGCCTGATTTCGGCCCCGACCCCTCGGCCCCAACTCAGCCCGACGGCACAGAAAAAACGACTCCAAACCAGACCTCCATCTCCTTAAAGACCACCGTCCCGCCCAGAGAAATCCCGGGTCACACAGGGTACCTCACCTTCGCCACCAAACCCAGAACCTAAACCTCAGTCCTGATTCTTTCTTTTATTTTCACCAGCGGTAAATAGGACATGATTTATAATCCGCCTCGCTGTATGTTAATAAGACTCTCATAATCCAGCGGGGGTACCAGGTTCCTCCGGGTCCCGCTTGGCACTGCAGCACCGAGAGGATTTACAGTCTTGCGTTACATAATTTGTAAAGCTCCTGTCCCTTGGCGCCCGTTTGTTTGCATCAGGCAAGAGTGAAAATGGAGGCAAGTGGATTTCATCAGAGGAGAATATACTTTAAGACTTTTTGAATCGTGACTGATTAGATTCATTCCCTTTTTTTTTTACAAACTCAGTTTTTAATCAGTGCGGAGGGTTTTTTATTTTTATGTATTCGATGAAATACAATAAATGTGTGAAAAGATCCTCGTCCTTCTTTGTCCAGTTTGACCTCAGCCTCAGCAGAAATCAGATAAAGACAATCACTCCACCGGCTAATACATTCTGATTGATCGACTATCAGATCAGTCAACATAAGAATCCAGTTGCATTTAAAAATGCAGATACATGTCATTACTCTCAGGTTTGGTCATTTCCTCCAGATCCACTTTTTAAGATTTTGGTTGAACTTGTCTTTAGGTCCTGACAGAAATTAATAACTCAAGTTCTCTGAAAAAGGAACAAAGAAAATCAGTTTGTAAGCCTGAAAAAACAACCAATGTCTGCAACGAGGTACCAATCCTATGAACCAATCACACGCCTCCCTGTCTCCCTGCTCGCTCTCTCCTCCTTGCATGCTCTAGCTCACACTCAAAGTACGTCACCGATGACGGAGTTAGTTCACTGCTGAATGAGACGCGAGACGACGTAGTTTCTACACAATGAAAGAGATGAGCTGAGGTTTTGCTTCTGGAGAGAGGCCGCTCGGACATGTAAGTGAGGGGGCGTGGCTTAAGAGGGAGCACAGAGGGGAGGGGGTGCAGACACAGCACTGAGGGAATGCTGCTTTCAAAATCAGGCTAGTTTTTGAAAATGAACAACCCTGCCTTTAAACTTTGTATTTCTTACTCTTGTGTTTACATAAGTGAATCCTTTTCTGGAGCTTTACACTGAAACACAAAAAAGATTCCAACAAAATTAAAATTCCTGCTGTATCAACATTGAAACGCACATTTCCAAAACAAATTTACTGTAAAATAAGCCACCAAATATAGGTCAACTATATATCAACTATATCGCCTTAATCCAGTATATATGTTTTGAAGTGTCAGTAACAATTTGGATCTTTTCCTTTCTTTATCTTTTTCAAAATTAGCAAAATATTAATGAAAAATCACATTTGTGTCCTTGATTTGACTCTCCTGTTTTTTTACGTTCTGTATGTAATGTTTGAAGAGTATCGATGCCATCGGGATAGATCGGTTCCTCTTCAGAATTGAAGGTGGAAACGCTGCAAAAGAAGTTTGAAGTGAGGCAGAGGCGACAAAATGTAAGCGAGAAGAGTGATCAAAACAACGACAGCATCAGGGACAATTTAAAGTCTCAATCCCCTTCAATTTAACCCTCGTCTTCTTTCTTGACTCGTGCTTCTTTGATGATCATGTTTACTTCCAGGCGTCTCCCTCTGCAGACACTCAGCACCAAAAAAGGCAGAAAAACAACCAGCCTCACTCAGACGCAGAACTCAACAGAGGAGCTTCTACTTTTCCTCGTCCCAGACTGAAACACAACCCTCGTCACCTTTCATAATCAACCGGAACCGATGAGCTTTTCCCATTCGCCCTCTGAGAGAGAAGAGAGATTCCCACTGCACAGAGAAGCACCGGAAGATCAAAGTTTCAGTATTTCATTTTGGACTTCGGTGTCACCGTTCATCTTTGAGGAAGTGTTTCTCTCTAAAGTTTTAACAGAACGCAGCTTTCTTAGTATTTAGTGTTAAATACAAAGAGAAACCAGTGGCAGAAATAGAGTGACATTTTCTGTTTGTTTCAGTTCTGTAACACTTGACTTCCACTCTTAGTCAAAGCCTTCTGCTGCATTCAGAAGCTGCTGGTTTATATCGGGGGGCCGGTACGAGCTGGTGTACACTATAATCCCGAGCTTACCGAGGGTTATAAAAAGCAACCGTGGTTGTTTTTGTACGCCGTGTTAGAGGAAGATTGCTGCGTCTTGAGTGTGTGTGTGTGTGACCGGCCAATTCTCCACCTCTGGACGAGGCCAAAGATCCGCTCATGTCAGTCCAGGATTCTGTTTTTATTGTCAAATTGATTCACAACGGGCACAAAATCAAATACAAGTTTGGTAAAAAAAAAAAAAAAACCTCTCTGTGGTGAATCATGTGTTTGTTTAAAAGGTTGTTTTCGGTGCAAAGAGGGGAAGATCCCAGGTGATAAACAGTGGAAACAGGGAAGTGGATGAATTGGAGAAATGGCTGAGTGTCTGGAGTTTTCTGGTTTGTACTCTCAGTCATCAGCGGGGACTGTGTAGGTGGAGGAAATGAGCAACGCTGGCCATCGAGGAGGAGGAGGAGGAGGAGGCCGTCACTGTGATTGAACCTGCTGTGTTATTGGATTCAGTTCATGCTGTTATGAGGGAAAGAATGTCAGAGAGGATCTTATACATGACTCAGTTTTTGGCCATTAATGAAGAACTGCCTGATTTCCTCATTAGTTTTATAAATGTAACTAATCAGGTGAAGCTCAAATATGCTGTCCCAGTAAACTCAAAGAAGAGGTTTAGCATCTTTCAGCTTCTTTTGGTTCACTCTGAGAGTTACCAGCCGTCTCAATTCCAACAAAAACCTCCTCAACTTAATGTTAACTAGCTGTGAGCGACGAAACTACAGCAAGTAGCAGCTAAAGAGACTGATGTATCGCAAAGGAGCTGGTGGAGATGAAAACTGCCACTCTGAGAGCACCATCATGACGGTTTAACAGCAACAATTGCTGGTGGCTGGTTTTGCACCTTATATAACTCTCAGATTTTAAACGTCTCTGCTTAATCCTTTATCATGAAGCACTTTGTCACATCTACTATATAAATAATCTTTACTCACTTACTGTACATACGTTCAGCGGCATCTACCCAGGCAGATGGCACGCCGGCAGGAGGACAGCGCCATGAACCACTCTCACAATAGTACCGCCTATCTTCCATCACTATGATTCATACAGTGTGTAAACTAACACCAGGGGACTTGCTTTACGTCTTTTGCTGCCACAAATGTGTGCATTTTTTTGTCTCCTTTAAAGTCTAGACGGCTCCACCAATTAAAGATCTGCTCAAAGATTGTAGGCCAAAATCCCTCCAGAGACTCGATACTCAGCCCACGATCAAAACCTGTTGAGGCTCTGAACTGTGAATGTATGAACTATTACCATCAAACCTGAGATACAGGGTCCATAATAATTAATAAATTAATAAAATCAGACTGCAGCACTCTTTGTTCAATCCTAAAGTTGAATAAGGATCTGAATCTCAGATCAGAGGACGCTGAAGGCCTCAGAATATTTGGTGTTTTTCTCTCGTCTCTTACTGTAAATGGAGCCGCTGTGATGCCAGACACATCTCAGGCTTTATCTGAAAAGATAGCTCTTTAGCTCAACCAACCAATCGATCGATTTATGAAAACCCGTTCTGAAAGCCAGCTACGTATCTGGTTCCTGCATATGAGGCTTGTTCTCTATAATTTTTTTGGGATGGTAGTTTTTCAGAATTGTTCCTCAGAATGATATAACATCTCCGTCACTCCTCTATGAGGCGGACAGGAGTGTTATTAAAGCGTCCATTAGATTAAGTCCTCGCTGCTCTGGTCAGCTTCCAGTGAACTGACTCATGTAATTGAGTGAAAGCTGAAAAGTCGCCCGAGCACTCAGCGAGTCGTTTCCCACCCGCCGACCAGAAGCAGCTCCAGAGGGTCTAATCTGCTCCGGCCGAAGCTGGGAATAGCTTCTCTGAGCTGTTGGAAATCCTGCCGCTTAATCAGCTTGTCTTCTGCCCTCCTGAGCTCCCTACGAGAACTAGAAAAAACCCCGCACAAACATTCACGCCTGAAAGCAAAACTGTGTGTGCACGGGGGACGAGGGCAGGACTGCACGCGACAAGATGGCAGCAGGACCAGAGGGCGTGTCAGGCCGCGGCATGACAGTTTGAGCTTAATGAAGACGGAAAAGTGGAGGACAAAATCGTTTTCAGGACTCAAATAGCCGCAATTATTTTTTGGTTACTAATTTTTCACAGACAGAAGATGACAACTTTCATCTTTTTTATTTATTTTTTTACAGTTTTATTAAGGTTGAGATGTGACTGAGTGGTTTGCAGGGAGAAGAAAATGCATCATAAAGTGCAGAAAGTCTCAGATTTCTGTGTCGTCGGTGTCCAATTTCATGAAAAACTCATCGACACTGTTTATTAAATTTACACTCTGTGATTCATCTGTAAAATAAGAAACATTTCAACGTCATCTCCTATTTCTTATTATTGTTATGAAGAGGTTCAAGTGTGCATCCCCTGCTGCTTTGCTTTTATTAGACAGTTTGTGGACAGAAGAGGAAGATCTGTTGTTTTCTTTTAACCCTTTAATCCCTGGTGGGACTAAAAAAGAGAACGAGGGGGTCGATGAGAAAAGCAGCGATGATGAGATTAGAGGCTGAAAAGAGACGCTGAGAGTAAAGCTGCTGCTCGATGGATAGAAAACAAACCTCTTACACAGGTTGCTGCCTTTCAAAAAGATCTGCAGGAATTGTTTTTAATGAGATCAATCACAGTCTAAGTGTGCCTGATGATTGTGAAAGCGAGTCTGAGTGTCCTCTGTTTGTTGTGGAAACATCAGGCGGTCATTTGTTGTCTTTACTCCTGACCTCTAACACTTAGAGGTCAGGAGTAAAGAAGAGAAGTCAATTCAGGGTCAGAGGAGAGAGATTAACTTTAAGTTTTATTTATAATATAAAAACAGGAAACATCACTCATTGATGCAGCAACATTAAAGGTCACATAAAATACACTTCTCAATGTTTTTCTAACTCTAATATGTGTCTCTAGTCTGTCTTCAACCCCCCCAATGATGAGAAAAGTCCATCCTCTCCATCTTCTGCCTGCTCCACTTTTCAGAAAATGTGTGCTCAAACAGGCCGTTTGGAGATTTTCCCTTCATGACATCACAAAGGGCAGTAACCCCTCCCCCAGGTGGGTGACACTCCCACAGCTAGGTGTTTGTTCTGACCCTCTGAGTCTGCCTTCTCACCGTAAACAATAGGACATGGAGCGAGAAAGCACCGAGTACACCGAGCACCTTCCAGAGAGGGGGCGTGGTCAGACACAGCTCATTTACATATTTAAAGGTACAGACACAGAAACAGCCTGTTCTGAGCAGGGCTGAAATAGAGGGGTTTATAGACATGATCAAATACAGGATCAGAGTGGATTTAGAACAAGAAACTTCACACACATGTTTTGAGGAGCTCTGAGACTTATTTAAACTGGTTGAAGATATGTGACCTTTAAAAAACTGTAGAAAATGGTCAGATAATGTGACGTGTTTGCAAAGCATCAGAAAAATATCTGGAACAAGTTATGTGTTAGAAGGATGCTTGTTATAGCAGATTACAACACAGTGAAGCCACATAAAAAATCAGACTTTATCTGCAGCTCAAACACGCTGCTCATCTTGTATTTTAGGATCAATCAGTAATTATAAAAATAAAAGTATTCGTGCCCCCGTGTCTCACACCGTCAGCCGGTCAGCAGGGGTCGAATGTTTCCACCCTGCAAAGTATTAAAAGCCACAGGCCTCTTCTAGAGTCTGACTCTATGAAATATTGATGAGGATGTTTGAATCAGTTCCAGTTGTTTTCTGAATTACTATTGATCAGCGGTGGGATGGAAACCCGATGCTGCCTCGTCCTGTCAGGGAAACACAAAAGGTGCTGCAGTGTGTTTTATAATAACTAATCGCATGCAGATTATAATAGTTGCATAAGGATGAAATTACAGGATCACTTCGGTATGAGCGCCATGTCTGTGTTTGAATAATTTATTTACTTTCCATTTTGGAAAGTGACTACCCCGTCAAAAAGGTTATAATAGAGTTTTAATATTTCATATTTTAATCTACAGAAAATCAAGATTCAAGATGGTTATGGTCGCTTTGAATGAGGGTACAGATGAGCGAATGGGTTTTCTCCTTTTAAAAGGTTCAATATTAAGTATAAAGAATGTATAATAATAATAATAATAATATAATAAAATACAATTAGTAACAGAATAGGAGGCAATAAAGAAAAGATTAGAAGAGCAATAAAGATGTAGAAAGGATATCTACATCAGAAAATATGCTGAAATATACAGATGTGAGGATGGCAAACAGGGTTGAACTGCACGTTTTCATTTATTTAAAAGTCTGGTGGAAGAAACTGTGAAACACCTCTGGATATATAACAATTAAAGGAAGGAAAAGAAGATCCTAAAAGGTCACATATTCTCCTCCTTTACCACAAGCTTAAATAAGTCTCAGAGCTCCTCAACATGTGTGTGAAGTTTCTTGTTCTAAATCCACTCTGATCCTGTATTTGATCATGTCTATAAACCCCTCTATTTCAGCCCTGCTCAGAACAGGCTGTTTCTGTGTTTGTACCTTTAAATATGTAAATGAGCTGTGTCTGACCACGCCCCCTCTCTGGAAGGGCTCGGGTGTACTCGGTGCTTTCTCGCTCCATGTCCTATTGTTTACGGTGAGAAGGCAGACTCAGAGGGTCAGAACAAACACCTAGCTGTGGGAGTGTCACCCACCTGGGGGAGGGGCTACTGCCCTTTGTGATGTCATGAAGGGAAAATCTCCAAACGGCCTGTTTGAGCACACATTTTCTGAAAAGTGGAGCAGGCAGAAGATGGAGAGGATGGACTTTTCTCATCATTGGGGGGTTATTAGAAAGACTAGTGACACATGTTAGAGTTGGATAGATACAGCGCCCTAGAGTGGGCGGGGCCATCTCTCTTCCCCCACGTGGTAACAGCACACATGGTTGGAGAGAGAGGGAATCATTCAAGAGAAAAAAAACATGTTTGAGCCTCTGAGTGAAACATAAACAAGCTGAAGGAACACCGCCCCATTCATGTGAACACAGAGCGGAGAACAACAAACTAAGAGGGAGTTTGACTTCTCCCTAATTTTAGGTATTTATAACTCTACAGTATTTTAACATAGGGTGTGTTTGATGAATATTCAGAAGGTCATATTATTCTGCCTCTCAGCTCTCAGGATTCTGAGTCTGTCGGACGTTTTCTCCGTCCTTCAACATCGACCTAAAGCCTCGTTCTACATTAACACGAGCCGACCAACTCCATTAGCAGCAGAATGAAAGCGTCTTATCACTGTTTCTGAAGCTCTCTTATCATCAGAGGTTCTAATTATAGCCCAGTGTTACATTTTTTCTATTAAAGCTGACGGCATGATTCACCAGTTTTTTGGGGATGTTTTTGGGGGTTTTGCACACATTATACTGAAAACACAATGAGATCGCTGCTCTTTTGTTTAATCCTTTGCCCTGGGAACCAAGCTCATTAAAACACCACTCCCGTCTGGCCCGCGACCCTCCACAAACGGCACAGTTTGGATCCCGGCCAATCATCTTTGTGGCTGAGGTGCGGGGTCGCCCTCTAAAGGGGGGACAACAGTGGAGGATTAATCTGGACAGCCGGGTCGCTCTGTGGGTCTTCATTTAATGGAAGAACTGGGTTGGCAGGCGTCCAGAGCTGAAAATGGGCTCTTAGCAGTGGGAACACTGGGGAGCATTATGGGACTGGGAATAGAGGGTTGTTGTTCGCTCCTTTGTGGGGGGGGGGGGGGAGTCTGCTCAAGAGGAAAATAGTAGAAGGACCTCAAACAGACACAGAAAGTCACATTTAAAGGAAGAGTCTCACACCCCAAAATATATTAAAGCCATTAACGTAGTCCTGGTTCCTGTTGTTAAAAATCAAACTTCTATGTTCTTATTCGGCTTCTGACGTGCATTAATAAACATGCATGTAATATTTAAAGAAATACTCACACCGACAAATCACCCTCCAAACAGAAAGACACATTAATGACAAACACAACCACAACACACCAACTATATGAATAACTAATAAGGTCAAGCGCCAGAGTCAAGGCGGTGCAGCACTTTGAAATATCTGAGGAGGATTTAAAGTGCTGAAGTCATCGGATTTGTCCCAGACGCCATTATTGAGTGGAACAAGTCGTAGGATATCTGTGTGATTCATGCTTTGTTTTTATTTTCTTCTTTTTTTCTCTTTGCTGCTGGATGTGGTTGTTGGACATTTCATGGAGGTTTTTGCATGGAGAGGCAGAGACAGCAGGCTGGGAAGCTGATGTCACACTTCTTAATGTTTCATGTTTTTATTTCTTTATTTTTGTGTTCTGAGGTCTGTAACTTCTACAGATCAACTTGTCTGGAACTTAATGCACTTCCGCACTTTTACCAAATGTTGTAGTACAAGAAGTCGGTCTTGGTCTAAAGCAGGGACAGGCGACTTTGGTCACAGCAAGGGCCACATTCATTTAATTCTCACTGCCAGAGGGCCAAATTGTAGAATACAAAAATGATTACAGTCAATTATATCTCAAATTTAACTCAACATATACCAGTGATCAAATATTATTATGGATATATTTCTGGTTTTCATGACTTCATAGCAGATTTTGTCATGTTTTCTTCATGTTTCCAATTAATTGATGTGTAAAAATTTACCTGAGGGCCACGTTGAGGGTTGATGGGGGCCGCATTTGGCCCCCGGGCCGCCAGTTGCCCACCCCTGGTCTAAAGCATTTTTCCCCGGCCTTGTCTCGGTCTCAGACTGGGTGGACTCCGCATTTTAAATCAAGACCACCACTGAAAGGCTAATCTTCCATGTCATTACTGGTTTCTTGTCTCATTCTTGCCCTGCCTTGGTCTTGGTCTTGGTCTTGGTCTTGGTCTTGGTCTCGGAGGACCCTGGTCTCAGCTCCCTCTTCACCACGACGGTCCAGCACATCGCCCGCAAATACTGCTGATGCTGCAACAATCAGTCTGACAATCTCACAGTCCAACAAGACCCATGAGATACTTGGAACTCCTTCACCTGAGGAAGGGACTCACTCCCACCCGGAGGGAGCAATGTATTGTTTTCCAGAAGAGGACCATGGCCTCAGAATTAGAGGCGCTGCGTAGATTGTTACAGCAAATAATCAGCTGAAGCTCATGATGTAAGATAGAGGAACAGTCATATCATTATTTCCCAGAAGCCTCTGTTAGTTAGTGAATATTACAAATCCACAAATAAATGTTAAAATCGTCTTTCTCTGTGGTCTAACTGGGTTAAAGTTCTGATGTGTTTTTCCATAATGTTTAAATCATCTGCTGCAGACAGGAAGTGTCCACGCCTTGAGAGGAGTCTCACTGAGTGTTTGTGTCTGTACTGTAAAGTCTTTGTGTCTGCGTCCGCCACGTGCTCCAT
The DNA here is from genome assembly GCF_963584025.1 of Labrus mixtus. Taxonomy (NCBI): domain Eukaryota; kingdom Metazoa; phylum Chordata; class Actinopteri; order Labriformes; family Labridae; genus Labrus; species Labrus mixtus. The sequence continues at coordinate 23,088,427 of NC_083629.1, read as the reverse complement.
GTGTGTTATCTGCGCTGATTTTTTTTATTTTTTTTGTTGCAGAGGTCAGAGGGGAGGCTTTGTTCTGCCTCGCTGTGACGTCACCGAGCCGTCAGCTGAGGGCTTTGTTACAGTTTCAAATGAATCCTGTGTTCTGCACGGAGCGGCGGGGAGCTCTGAGAGGATTAGCAGCAGGCAGGAGATTAAATATTTATAACAGTTTTTTAATAACATGCGTGTAAACGTTGGAGTGGAAACGCTCTTATACCTCCACATCTCACCCCGGGAATTTTTAAGAAAGCATTTCAATGATGTTGATTCATGATCTGAGCGATACAGCGCAGCTTTTTTAACACTTAAGATTTCTGTTTAACAACATTTCTGTTATTCACATTGAAAGTTTTTGCCTTATTGTATATCAAACATGGTTATGTCCCCTATATGGAGACCCATTGTGCAAGAAAGCATGAGGAGGTGCCCTGCAGGATGCCCTCCAAGCACAAAATAAATGATTCAGAGCCAGATACGCTGCCCTACATGCTACATGCTACATGCTACATGCTACATGCTACATGCTATAAAAAAAAGTTTGCGACCTATTCATTGCAGCTTTCATGCAGCTTGTTTCCTCCTCCAGGTGACTTAAAGTTACGCAGCTTTTATCTTAAACAATATCAGTGATTTTCTTTAATAGTGAGTGTGCATGAGCATTGTTTTCAGGGAATTAATTCCGTTCTGATCATTTAGTTTGTTCTCATGCTAAACAGAGATTTGGATCTTTGCTCATTTTGCTGAATAAAACAGCAGCTACCCGAACATACTTCAGGTTCAGATATGAAACAGAAAATGATAAAATATGAGTCAGTGTTTGATATGTATTGAATATGTATTGAAGTGTCGGTAATTTGGATCTTTTCCTTTCTTTATCTTTTTCAAAATTCAAAATGTAAGCAAGAAGAGTGATCAGAACAAAACCAGCAACGGGGACAATTTAAAGTCTCAATCCCCTTCAATTTAACCCTCGTCTTCTTTCATGACTCGTGCGTTTGAAAGAAGTGTGTTTGGAGGATTTGGGAAACACCAAACAAAGAAAACACTAAAGGGATGAAAAAAAATCAACTCGGTTACAGAAACTTGCGAGCTACAATGTGCGAGAAAAAGTCAAATCAGCACAATCATCTGACGTGTAAAGCCTTCATTTTTGTAAAGCCTGCTCGCTAAGCGTCCCATAATCCTTTGCCCCACTCGCTTGTCGTGTCCAATACAAAGTGAATGGGGGCCAAGCTGTGCCCCCTTTTGAAAAGTACATAATTAAAGTTCAATATTTTTATCATTATGTTTGATGCCTTGTAGTTCTCAAAAGTCTAACCTGTATATTCCTTATTTTTATTGTATTTGTCACATTATGTTTCCTCCCTGTAACATAATGATGTCATTCTCTAATCAGCTCCTCGTCTCTGACTCCACACAGTCTCTCTGCTGTAAAACAAAAGATAACAGGCTGAGTATCTGCTCTCATGTGTTCTCTGTCTGCAGGCACAGAACAAGCTTCACATTTACACTTTGATAAGCTCCTGACGCCCTGCAGTACTTTTCCTACATGCACATACAGTCTGTCAGCTCAGCGGCTGAACTGTACTGCTCTCTGTTATGTGCTGCTTTCTCTTTTATTGAGCTGCTGTTTTCTTCGTCTATTTTGAAGCCACATATCAGCTCATATTATTCAGGCTCACTTCTCAGATTAATGTCCTTCTGTTTTTCTTTTTACAGTCATTAGAAAAAGTGTAGACATAAAAACAAATTATTTCTGGGGAGGTTTGAAGACTGTGAGGCTTATGGGCAATAAATATCTTATTTGTACATCATTAAAAATGCTCAGAGCTTCCACTTTGTTTAATAAAAAGAAAAAGAAAAATCCTGTTAAACCTAAAGTCACACATTCTTCCTTTTATTCATCATATAAAATAAATGTAATTTAAACAGTTTGAATCGTCTTTTGCAGCTGACTGTTTAACCGTCATTCTATCGTCATGATAAAGAACGTGATGGCGTTGTTACAGACTCTCTGATTGGCTGCGGATGATGTCACACATTTTAAAAGCTCCTCACTGAGGAAGTTCGCAGACACATAAAGAGAGAGGTGATAAGAGTAGAGGACCGGGTCTAATCGCCGCCTGCAGGACTGAACACACTGACAGTCACAGGTTCACTGAGCTCGGCCTTGTGATAACAAAACACAACGATGGCACAGTTTTCAAGGGCGACACGTTTGTGCACTGCTCGAAAAATAACTGAACAATTCTCCCACAGAGACGGGAGCTTTGACGAGAAAAAAAAAGAAAACCTTATTACTTCTATGGTGACAACAGAAGAGATTTGATTTACTGTGAAAAAGACTTCCATATAAATGTGTTACCATATCGCTTCCTGTCATTGTTATGGACAGATTCCTGAAGAACTAGGTCACAGGTTTCCCTGCTCATCAGGAGCTACTGAGTGCACCTGATGGCTGGTGACGATCAGCTGATGGTTGGGAGGCTTCACAGGGAGGTCGACGTTTTCCCTGCTCAGTTGGTTGAGTGTCTCCAGGGAAACAACACCCTCAGTTGGCTCTCTGTAGTTTCTGTTTGAGTGAAAATCTAAATCCACAAGAAATATTTCATTTTTCTCACTTTCTATTCCGTCCTAATTCCCCTTCTCTGCCCAGTGACACACGCTTCTCTTCTGTTTTGGCTCCAGTTTTCTCTTTGTCTATCATTTTGTAGAAATCAGTGGGGGGGCTGTGGGGGGCTATGCTCCTTCCACCACCTTTCAGCAACCCAAGGCCCACTTATTTTCATCATCTTGTGACAGACAGAATCATAGCAAAGGCCATTTGTTGCTAAATCAATCTTTTAACAGGAGCTCCTTGGTGTGTGGCTCTTCAGCTCCCACTGAGGGCTGTGTGTTTTTTTTTTAACACCAACAAGGTTGTGGCTGTAACGAGGATTAAAATGAAATGATGTATGAATTGAAGTAATTTGTTGTTTTAGAAAGAGGCCTTTTCCTTCAAAGTAATGTCATGGAAAAGTAGCCAATCATTGGTGACCGGTCTTGATTTAAAGCCAGGTGTGATTGACAGGAAATGCATTCAAACTGGAAACAACATGGCTGCCTTTTCGTCATATGAAAATACATTTTTAAACATAAACTGTTCTCTTAAAAAATAAAGCGTTTTGGATTCTTGCACAATTTGTTAAACATGATAATCTTCAACAACACTTTTTAAGATTTTTGACGCATGAATGCCTAACCACCAGAAGTTGGACGCAAACTTGAAGGCAATAATAAAATACATGAAAAGTCAAATAATCAAAAACTTCACTTACTCCTGGGTCATCTGTGTGAAGCCCAGTCTGAGACAGAGACAAGACCTAATAAAAATGCTTTTGATTCAGAGTTGAGACCTTCAAAAAGTGGTCTCGAGACCAAGACCGATTTTCAAGTACTACAGTACTAAGTTCTTGTTTTTCCAAAAGAGAGCAGCGCCCATAGTTAGTCGAGCAAAATGCATGCAAGTGTCGAGGCTACACTAGAATTTGAGAAATGGAGGTATGAGCTCCATATGTTTTTGTAGAGTGAAGCAAACAGGTCAAGTATTCAAGAGGAAAACACTTCATTATCAATCCATGACAAAAAGATATTCTTCCTCGCAGCATATGTGAGGATATCACACGGTCTGATAGAGCGAGTATAGACAGAAGCATTTTGATACAGTGACTTTTGATTATTTGATTTTTCATGTATTTCGTTATTGCCTTCAATTGTCTTCCAACTTCTGGTGGTTAGGCATTCATGCAGCAAAAATCCAAAAAGTGTTGGTGAAGATTATCATGCTTAACAAATTGTGCAAGAATCCAAAACACTTTATTTGCCACAGAGCTTATTCTCCGCACTAATCCAAAATCCAGTGGAAATATCACATTGGCTTTTTGTTTTCGCAAAACCAGGACAACGCTAACTTCAGGGCTGACTGATAAAAATATGTTGTCCCAGTAGTACTCCATGTTGGCCACCAGCGGCGATTCTGAAGTCTGTTGGGGCGTTGGGAAAAACTTTACAGGCGGCCCCTACGACCAGAATTCATCAATATTATGTTATAAATAATCTGACACATGCATGCAGAAGAAAAATCTAAATTCATATTAGTATAACTCTGAAAACATAAATATGAAGAGCGTTTAAAACGACGTCATTTCAAGTTTACAGAGGGAAGTAACGAGGAAAGGCCTTTGCACGCTGAGTCCGTTTTATTCCGTTTTGTGTAATTTACGAGCGAAAAATGATCTCATGTTGTGTCAGTCGTGTTTGCACAATGACACCGAAACTTTTGCCCATCTTATCTTTTTTTTTTTGGGACAGGTTCCATTTCCTTTTTTCACATCCATCCCTCTGTGTGTGCGTGTCTGTAGTGTCCCTTCCTCAAACATGCTGCCAGCTATTCAGGATTGATTGCGTTGTGGAAAATGGTGGTCTTCTTTTTTTTTTTTTAATGTTTGTGAGAAATTCTGTTTATTTGATGGATCGCCCCTTGAGATGAACCGTCTCGTTTTCGAGGGGGTCCAACACAAAAACAAAAACACAACAGTACAGTGTGATACAGACAGTCAAGCACAAAATACACACATAAACATAAAGGCTCTCAAACACCCATCTGCCCATGTATCCCTCCCGCAAAGCCACAGCACCCACACAAAGTCATCAGAGATAGATGCACATAGTGACATATGTAATCAAGATATTAGAGGGGTAAGAAGACATCACCATGAGAAGCAGCAACATGGTTTTGTGAGAAAAGGTAGCAGTGATTTCTTCAAAATGTGTAGTGAATTTATTGTTCTGATGTTTATAGGTAGATTGTTCCAGTCAGAGGGAGCTTTGTAGTTGAATGCTCGTCTGCTGATTTCTTTACTGGATGTTTTGTTCCAGTATAGCTAGAGCTAACTCCTTTAATGTACAGTTATTCATGCTGCGTCTATGATTATATCAGAATTGCATCGTTTATTCAGAGACTAGATTTTAGCTGCTGAGAAACGAGGCAGTCACACTTCAACACCCTACACTGAAAAATGAGGTTTATTTTCCGTATTCCTGCGAGTATGTGCTGCTTTATGTTTTGAGTCACTGTCACAGGACGCACGGAGCAGCAGCATGAACATTGTGCTTTCTTTCAGAAAATAGAAACACGGAAACTAGTCTGTGCTGACTGATGCGCTGCACACAGAGACAGCTGACTTCTGGCTAACAATAGAAACTATACAAAAATCTATACAGCTCCTCTTCTGGGGGCTAGAAATGACAGCTACGCTAACAAGTGAGCGCAGAACCTGGTGGAGTCTTCTGAATTGTTGAAGGCAGCCTGACACATTAAGTTTGTCTTGAACAAAGTAAGAACTCAGTGTTTCTTTTCTTTACCTTTTTCTTCGTCTGTATAAAAATCTACAACATATCTGCTGTTGTCAGAAAGGAGAAGCAGTGTAAGGACATTTTTTGACAGTTGTGTATCGTGTGTGTTGTGTGGGGGCGGGGGTGTGCCACATACCTGCTGGTAAAGCCACTTTGCAGAGTGTGTACGTGCAGCGAGGCACAAGGGCACGCATGAAGCCGCAGGTTGGACTTCGGCCAGAGAGACAACACTGCAGCGGCTCAGCAGAAACGTCAGGATGCAGTGCAGATGTTTCACTCCATCACCGCATTGGGTTCAATACGTATCAAGTCAGCAGCTCGAGCTTGTGGTGTGTCTTTGCTAGCAGAAAATAAAAAGTTTGAACATCGTCAAAGGTCCAAAGAGAATAGATTCTGTCAGGTTAGAAGTGGAAAGGCATTTCTCCTTTAATTTGTATTTACTTTATTCATTTGTCTTATTCAGGTGAGAATAAAAGCAGATTTTTTGAGGATCAGAACTGGTATCAAGGTGCAGTTACTGTGCAGGCGTTTGTCCCATTTGATCTATAAACTTGTTCTTTTATTGCTTTTTACAGGGCTGCAGATACAGTACATTGTCCAGTCAATCATTAGCCAAAATGCAAGATAAGCCTCTAACTTCTGTCTTGTTTCACTTCCTTATGAAGCTGGCTAACAACCTTTCCCTCACCTAAACGTTCTGACCTCTCCATTTAGACTTTTCTTACTCTGACTTTAGCAGAAGTGCAACTTTAACTGTTCCCGTCTTGTCTCTCTCTCTCTCTCCTTCCTTTTTTGCTCCAGTAAAATGTTTGTTTCAAATACTTAGGAACAAGCTGCACACATTCCTACAGGGAGGCGAGAGATTGAACGCTTGTTTCACTTTGTTCCAAAAATCTCAAACTCTGCAGAAACCTTGTTGCAGGTGAGTCAGACCTGGCCAGTGATCGGCTGCCCCCTGCAGCTCAGACGGAGGTGTGCCAGCCTCTTGTCATCCAGCCAACACTGAAGAGTACTTAACATCCTGAAATAGAGACGTCGGCTTTAAGTGGATTCTTTTCCCAGCTCTCTATAGCTGCAAATAGCCCTTTACATTAGACTGTATGGATGTGAATAAAATATGGCATTCAAGCTCTCACAGTGAAGACACTCATGATATGCCAGCATCTTTGCATGCAAGAAAATATACAGTAAGTGCAAATGTATTTTTTCCTGACTGGGCGATGCTCTAAAAGGGAGGAATTGCATTTAATTTTGTTTTGGGTGAAGGATAAATAAACACATCTAATGTTTGCAAGACAAACACTGACTATATACCATCCAGTGCTTATGACTCCGTCCGTGCTGCACTTTGCATCTTCCTCAGCTTGCTCTCTGGTCTTCACAGTGAATTGCAGATGTAGAAAAACGTGGGAGTGGAGACACACAATAATATCCGCGGGGGCCAAACAGAGGGCAGCTGCAGCGGAGGAGTGTGTAACTCATGCAGTTGCCGTGGCAACCGGCCAAACACGGCTGTGACCGCCCCCCCATCACTGTCAGATACTGGAGTTACAGCCGCTCCAATAAAACACCAGTAAAACATGTGATCCTTTATTTGATGGGTGGTTGGATGAAGATGAAGAAAGAGTTGATTTAAGTGATTATGCCACAAATTTACCACGTTTTAATTTTTGTGATCGTCAGGAAGCCTCAGATGAAATATCTACAATTTTGAATATGGCGGCAATGCGGGAAATGTTGTAAATGCAGGAAATAGTGTAGTGTAGAGTGTGGCTGGTTATCTCTATATGTCAGCCCTGTGATTGACTGGCGACCAGTCCAGGGCGCACCCCTCCTCTCACCCAATCCCAGCTGGAATCAGCTCCACCCCCCCGTGACCCTGAACAGGAAAAAAGCACTATAGATACTGGATGGATAGAGATGATTGATTGGCTTCTTGACTAAAATGTTTCAGCTACTGATTAAAAAGTGTCACGTCGTGAAGGGTTAAAAAGATTAGAGGAAATGGAAGTTACCCCGTATACTTTCTTCTCTATGTAGACATTTTGTTAAAGAGGTTACTCTAGGTCTGATGTGAACGGGATTATGTAAATTCTGCCTCAACTGGAGCGTGATGTTCCTTTTTCCAAATGTCTGAAATCCTCAGGCTGCTGGGTCAGAGCAAGCTAAAAAAGACAGAGGAGTGGATTTGGGTTTTTTTGGAGGGTTTCAGGTTGAAATCCTCGTCTGTAGTTGAAGGAAAATGTTTTTGAAATAAAGATAATGATCCCATGATGAAGACACTTAGAACCGGTTTGTCGTTATATTCCTAAAGGAGCGCCTGATGCAGCCCATGAAACGTAAATGTAGCATGCTTAAACTTCAGTTTTCATGGGCTGATATGGAAAGAAAAGGGTATTTGATGCAAACAGAAGAAGCAGCACAGTGGGAGAATTTGTTAGGAATTGAAAAAGTGAAACACTGAATGAAAGTCCCGTCTGTATCCCCCAGTTTGACATCTGCCACGGTGCATAAACTGTGTTCACACTCAGAGCCGCTCACAGTGCAGAAAAGAGGACAGAATAACTCTCCAGCTGTCATGAGCAGGAGCTGAATTGTTGTCTGTTTAGATTTCCTGTAAAAAAAAAAAAAAAAAAAAACTCCGTGACCACTGCAGCAGGCAGATGGACCCTGGATGACAGCCAGTATTTCCAGCTCAGCAAAGAGACATTGGGATGCTTCCCAGTAATCCCCAGTCCTCCCCTGAATCCATCGACAGGGGGGGGGGAGGTTGAAAACTCAACCAGATGTGATCGTGCACATCACCGAGACATTTTGAGTATTTACTCAGAAGGAGGACATTTAATAAGAAGAATCTTTTGTTTTTTTTATTCTTACAGATCGTATTCCTGAATGCTGAGGCATGCAAGAAGATGATTAAAGAAATAAATATTAGAGGCCAAACAAAAGGAATATAAATCCAGTCGACCTTTAGACCTTAAAGCTGCAGTATGTCACATTATTTCATTAAAGTTTTGGTTAAAATTATACATTTTGATCGTTGCATTTCACTAACAACATCAAAAATGGTCGTTTAAGTAATCGTGTGTCCGGTCTGCGTCTGACTCAAACAACCAATCAGGTTGAGTCTGCTTGTAACTAGCCAATCACAGCGACTCCTGTTAATGAGAATCATGGGTTGCAACCTTAGACTGTAAATATTAACGGATGAAGCCTGAGTGACGTCAGCCATCTGTTCCTGCAGGGGGCGCTGGAGGCTCATCAGCAGCAGCCGCCATGTTGGAAATGCTGTCTCAGTCTAACTTTGAGTCAACTTAACGACAGGCTGAGAGCCGGAGCTGAGGCGGGTTTTAAACCTCTTGACGAACCGTTACACCGCGCCCACCTGTCAATCATGTCAGCTACGAGCCAAACTATGGAAAACACGTATCGTTCATAAAATCTGTCCAGTGTGTGTCAGTGATGACAATAACTAATCAGACCTATTTCATTTTTTGTACCAGGCTGTAAACATGTTTATTTATGCTGTAAAAATCGCTTTTTTGCCTGTTGTGCAGCCAGCCTCTAGTGGACACTCGATGAACTGCAGGATTTTGCACTTCCGCATTGGCTTCATTTTTCAAAACTTGAGGTTGCCGCTTGTTTACAACAGTCAAGTTTCAAAATCAACAGAGAGATAAGTTGCCCCACTTGGGGCGCCATAATTGTCATGACACGATGAACTAAAGTTTCCTCAGAGGAGCTCTAAGATCGGATCTTTTTGGTTTATTCCTTCGCTTTTTATGCCTTTATTTAAGGGATTGGACAGTGGATAGAGTCAGATATCAGGGAGAGAACGAGAGAGAGAGAGAGTGTGTATTCAATTTTGGCAGAGGAGCCACAGGTCAGACTTTAATCCAGGTCGCCTGCTTGGAGGATCATAGCCTCGCACATGGGGTGCTCACACTAACCACGGTGTTGGTTCCAAAACAACCTACACCGCCATGTCTTCAGCCACATCGACATTTTAATGTGTCTAAAAATACACCTTCTAACTGCTTTGTGTGTGTGTGTGTAGAGATGATCATATTTAGAAGCTCTTTTTTTTTTTAATGTGATTTTTGTTTAGCAGCATTTCAGGGGATTTTATAACCCGGTTGTGATTCACCAGTGAACACACGCAAGGTAAACACAACAGAACGTCAAACCCGATGACCCCATTGTTGCGATGCTCATTGTATCTTCTGCAGAGGTCAAACAGATTATAACGTGTTTTATTTTAACCCCCTCAGCCCCCGCGGCCATAGCAGCTTACGTTAATCGATGCAGGCTTTTTTTTCTCACCTAGAGAAGAGGCTCTGGGTGTATTACATAACCCTCCTCCTCCTCCTCTGTTTCTGCACCGCTGCACAGCTGACAGCGGCAGGGACCCTGCTGCTGCATACTGCATGACATAACCCCTCCACACATCCGACTGCACGCTGTCCTCCCTTCATCTCGCCATGTTCTCCTCTCCGTTTTTACCCCCCGGGCCCTCTCTGCCTCGCTCTCTGCCTCGCTCTCTGCCTCGCTCTCTGCCTCGCTCTCGTTTCACAGCGATTCTTCTGTGAGTCTATTTTTACACAGAAAAAAAAAGCAGACATTCACTCAGTTTATTTATAGGAATTTATTCATCTTCGAGCCACCATTTTGGTTTTCTCAGAGTCACATGCTCGCTGTGACTAATTCATGTCTTGGTCTCTGCCCATTTTGGATGTTATATTCCTTATGATATAACAACACACACACACACACACACACACACACACACACACACACACACACACACACTCCCCTCCTCTTTCTCTTCCATGTTCGTCCCTCCTGATGCTCTTCGGCCTCTCTGGTCAAACAAAAGGTTTCGTTTTGACATTTAGTTGAAACATAAACCTTAGACAATATAAATGTAGTGTCTTAGTGTGTCTTGATTTGTGATCTTGTTTAAACCGGCTTTGTGGCTCCTTCAATTAAATGTTTTCTCGCCTCACTAAAGTCACATTTACACATTTACGTGACTGAAAACGTTCTCAAAACCGTTACAGGAACAAAAATAAAATCAAGTAATAACATTATATGTGACGATAAGATTTTAAAAGATCTTCTTATGTTGTTAGTCGGTGCTGTTAGGGATAGATTCCCAAGGAAACTTCCCTGCTCATCAGGAGTCATTGAGAGCACCTGTGATGTTCTCGCTCAGCTGATGGATGGTGACAGTCAGCTGGGAGGCTTCATAAGGAGGTTATGGTCTCTCTGCTCTGTTTGGACGAGTGTCTGCAGAGAGTCAGCACCATCAGTTGGCTTTCTGTGATTTTGTTTTTGAATGAAGATCTCACTTGTGTGTTTGTTTTGAAAACACTCCTTCCATTACCGCTCTGTCCACAGACTCCCACTTCTCTTTTGTTTTGATAGAATCGGTTGGTTGGCTTTGGAGCGCTGTGTTCTTCTGCCACCTTTAAGAAAAGCCTGTTGTTTTTTTCCCCCCAAAAAAAGGCTAAAAATTAAATAAATCTTGTTCTAATTATGAATCTTTTACACAAGCGTTTGAGGAATTAACGCAAGATATGTGTGTATTTAAGTATGAATCGATTGCTACAGATCGAAGATAGATCTAAGAAAGATATCGGCCGATATATCGGTATCTGATTTTTTTCTCTCCATTATATCGGCCCCAAAAATCTCATATCAGTCGGGCTTTATTGGGAATCCCTGGTTTCACATCAAATGCAGATTTTAATGAGAATTTACAGCAGAATTTGTGATTTTTATTTTAAAGCTGAACGAGGCTTCAGAGACTCCATGAATCCATCCACAGTGTTTTATATCTATTGAATCATGACCTTTATTTCATATTCTGTATTTTATTACACCGTCTATTCTCATCAGCGATTTAGTTTAAGCCCCTGTTAAGTCATCACAGCCGGGATGGTATTGATGCTGCGTTCCAGTGAAATGTCCTGAACATTTATCACGTCCATGTTACAATTATGCAATAAGCACAGAGCTTTAACACGCCACTGTCTGCAGCCAGTGTGTGTGTGTGTGTGTGTGTGTGTGTGTGTGTGTGTGTGTGTGTGTGTGTGTGTGTGTGTGTGTGTGTGTGTGTGTGTGTGTGTGTGTGTGTGAGACTGGAGCCTCGCCCAGAGCAGCTCTCAGCTTCCCCATCCCCCCCCCCCCCCCCCCCCCCCCCCCCCACTCACCCACTTCTGCCTGACAGGCTGCCTGCTGAGCCCGAGCATGTGGCGCCCTCTGGTGTTTCACGTGAGGCAGGCATGTCCCGTGTTGAGATGCTGGTCCTCAATGAGACACTTTTGAAGGTCAGAGGACAAAAACATCTGCAGGATAACACTTTGAAGCTGGCATAGGGATGAGTGCGTCTTTTCACTTCACTCCTTCCCTTCTCCCGGCTGCTCCTTTAAGATCCTGAAATGTTTGAATATTATTCACAACAGTAATGTACATCAGTTATAATTTGAGGAACTACTTTTTAAGGTTTGCCTTTTTATTGCTAGAACAGCTGGAGAGAGAGAAAATGTGGGGAGGAGAGAGCGGGGTAGACGTTTCATTTAAAGGCCGAGGTCGAGACCGAGCCAAACCGCACCTTCGATCACCAACAAGACGAATACTTACACCTGATCGCTTCACTCCACTCTGTTTGTCTCAGCTCCTTCGACCCTCCCTCCCTTCCTCCGTTCCCTTCCTCTCATCTGTTCACCCTCCGTCCTCATCCCTTCATATTCAACTTGATGTAAGCCTCTCCCATGTCGTATTCACGATACAGTCCGAGATGAAACCTCCACTCTGAGTCTCCCTCTGCCCGGTCGTCTGATCACTCTCCAAAGCCAAACTTAAAGACGACCCCTCACCTCCACATATAAATAAATCTGTCTCCGTATACAACATAAATTCACAAGTTGTGTTCCTTGCTAGTGAACCTGTGGCCGATGCATCCAGCCTCTGTTTTTGTCCAGATCATCACACAGATGTTTCAGAGAGCACAGATGTTGAAATCAGGGCCCGACCGATATGAGATTTTTTGGGGCCGATACCGATATTGGGGAGAGAACAAATCTGATACTGATATATTGACCGATTTCTCTTGATCTCTTTCTCGTGTATCTTCAATCTGTTTGTTTAAGTTATCAAACACTTGTGGAAAAGATTTATAATGAAGACAAGATGGTCACTCAACTGGAAAGTAACTGTGCATGAACGTGCGTCACAGCTTCACACTATGGAGGGCTTGTTGATGTTTGTTGTAATCCATACAGCGCCCTCTGCTGGTGAAAGAGAACTGCTAGTTTAATCCAACTATACTTAAATGAAATGCTTTTTGACTGGTGAATAAATGTAGTATTATCTGGGATCACCTGGCCGATTTATCAGTCGGGCTCTAGTTGAAATCAATCTTTCATTTTTGTGTCTTGCCGACTTTTGCAACTCTGTTGAAAAAAAGTCTCTGCACACCTGAATGTGTGACAGGTGCACCAGAGGAGGGGGAAACTTCAGGTAAATGAGAAAAGCTCCTACATATACTGTCGCTTTATGCTGACATGTTTATTGAATCACACAACGTTTCAGTCTTAACGACCTTAATCAGGTTCGACTTTTACAACACAAAAAGCATCGGGGGCCTCTTAACTGATATCTGGCTTTATTTGTGGAAATGTGCAGCAACCCCAGGCTAGTAAAAAGGGACTGGGCCTTAAATATGGGATGGGCTTTTATTTGAAGTTTTACGGTAAAAAAAAAAAAAAAAAACAGCAAGAGGTTCTAAATGTTTCCATTATTGGGCTCCATAGACTTTATTTTCTTGTAGCTGTGACAATTTCTGGATGTTTAGTGAGTCGTATCCATTAGTTTCACTTTCACTTTAAGCCTGTCTTTAAGTGTTATTAAGCAGATTAAAACCCCACTTACTCTGTACCCCTCCAGCTTGTAGTTTGGCAACGCATCAAAGACGCTGAAACCCAACGTGGCATGTGCAGAAATTCTCTATGACGAGGGAAAAACTTGGCAGTCTAGGGATTTGTTCTGCTCCTCTTCCTTTTCACACATACTGAGAATGAAAAACAACATTTTTAAATCCATAAAATGTAAATGTGTCTGACCTCGGGGTAGCTCTGCCGCTGGTGATGGAGGGCGGACGTGAGCTCGAGCTGAGAGAGAGAGAGAGTCAGTGTTTTGGCCGCGCACAGAGCTAAAGGTCAGCGGGTCCCCACACATGGAGAGTCTCTCTGCGGAGGAGGCCCGGCGGTCAGAAAACCGGCCAACGTGACCGTGGTCTCGTCCCAGTCCGGTTTTTCTGGCTGGCGTTATCATCACTGGGAAAACCCCCTGAAACCCTCCGAGCTGCATCTCATCATCAGCTGTTAGTGTGTGTGTGCAAGAAAGCTTCCCTCCTTCAGAATCGCAATACTGTAAAATCATTTTTTTGTGGATCTGAGAACCTTAAAAGGACATCTTGGGAATCTTTGATCTACAAGTTTTAGCCTTAAACTGAAAACACAAACTAATGATTCATCACTTGTAGATAAACTAATGTAACCTAGCGGACGTGTTATGGTTCCCTACTGTGGTCCCTGGTGATCGGCAAGGATGACGTAAACACAATCTGAGTCACTGCTTTCATCTAAAAGACTTGATTACTTATTTTCGCATCAAATCAATTGAAGGTGCAGGAATTAAAAATGACTCTGCAATGCAAACTTTGGCAGCCTCGTAAAACTTTGCCTGCTTTTATCTCAAAATCAGATTTTTTTTAAAACATGGCCCCATTGCTCTGTCGGGTAATAAAACCTTTTCCTCTTGTTATGGAACTCTCTGTGACAGCATCGTCATCTTCATCATGTAACGCTTGCTCGGCCGTCCTAAATCTGTCTCCCTTTATCAGAGGCGGATAGGTTAATCTAATCGTATAAATCAGTTAAATCTTTGTGCAGATATTGGTAAAATGCTTTGTAACTGAGTGCACGTTTGATTCCTGCAGCAGCCATGTGTCCTGTCAGAGTGCCCTTGTGCGAGAGACACCTGCTCTGGTTGAAAGCATCAGCTGAAATTTTAATGCCCATCCTACAGCAGAGAGAGTGAGTTTGTGGTCCATGAAAAATCTTTTATCCAGCGTCCCCCTGACGATGCTTTATGTTTTTCTTAAAATAACCCGGGGGGAAAAGCATTTTTAAAAGTTTCCCCAGCTCTGTGATCACCTCTGAAGGACCTCGTCGGGTCCTCCTGTGTTCTCTCTGCACAGCTGCAAGACTCAGGAATAAGAATAAAAAAAAAAAAAACACATCAACAGTCAAGTGTTCAAGACACACTGTCTTTTTATTTTGCAGTGGGAATACAAATTCAAAACACAACCATCCATTGAGCATTCACACAGATTTTTTTTTTTCCAGTCTTTGTGTGCTTTTTGTACAAGCGCGTCTCAGAGGAGAAACAGCAAAAAAGTCTGTCACAATCAATGCAGTTAAAGGCGACTTCAGAAAACATATTTGGAAAAGGAATAGCAATGCAGAAACCTTTTTTGTCATCACAGAACACATTCCTGTTATTTGCAGAAAGAAAGGCAAAGCAGTGGGAACAAACGGAGACCGAAGAACACAAAAAGTGCGCTCAAGTGAAACGCTTTCCCCCCCAAAGTTTAAAAAGGAATATCTTTCACTTCTGTCAGACATTTGCAGCATCTCCTTCTTCTTAATAAACCTGCATGTTTAATAAATCTAACTTTATCTGAAGTCGTACTGAGGGTTTGAACGGGATGTTACACCTGCTGAGTTTTTGTATCTTTATCTATGCAAGTTTTTTAGGACAGACTTATTACACCATGACATTTTGGAAAATATGCCTCTCCTTGCTGATTGTTAGAAGAGATCATTGCTACCTGTGGTTTCTGTGAGTCAAATACGAAGCTATCACAAGCAGCTAAGCTGACCGAGCTTAGCACAAAGACTGGAAACAGCAGGGGACAGCTTGCCTCGTTTTTCTTTTTGCTCTTTTCACACAAAAACTCTTGAAAATTTCCCAAAGCTGAGCTGCATGTGTGAACGCAAACAGCTGACTTTTGCACCCTGACTTTATCCAGACTCTTCCCTGTCGGCCCCTCAGTGAAATTTTGGAAAGAAGTCAGGTGAGCCGAGGTGTGAACGCAGAAGAAAAAATATAATTCAAGAAAGTTCACCGCGAGCGAGTCGGCAGGAGAGGCGATCTTTAATATCCTGTGACTGTTGTTCGATCTTTGTGTACGTGATGACGCCTCTTTGGACTCCTTGTTCTTTTCCACTCTTCCTTTTTTATATTGGGACTATTTCTAACTGCACCAGCAGATATAACTTCAAAAACTGTCATCTTAGTGTCACACTCTGTAGCTTCTCTTCGTCTGCCATCTTGGATCTGTGACAACACAACTCACTTCAGCTGTGTCCTTTTTAAGTCATGATTTGCTAACTGTCGGGGAAAATCTCCTGCTGTGAGTGACATGTAGGAAAGAGCAACTCAGGAAGATTTCAGGGGCAGACTTTCCTGGAATTTACTGGAAAAGGGGGCTTAGGGTTTGGGGTTTTTGTTTTGCTGATCAGCTGGAGCCTGCATGGGCGTTTCGGTGTGCACAGGTTCAGTTTTCAGTCGTATCAGACTTTTGGAATTTGTCAGTAAACAGGTTTGGATTTTAGACTCAGACATGTTTCTCAGACGGTTCTTAGTTGTTCTCTAAATACTGCAAAGTCAGCAAAGTTTTGTTCAACTCCATCTTCCTCCTTTTCCTTTTATGTCCCCGAGACATTTAAAGCTACTACGAGGAGTTTTTAGAAACAGACTAAAATTAATACTGATGCCTCAACATGTCCTGAAAAAACTAGAGAGACAATCAGCTACAAGATTGATTATTTCTATGTCGTCTTTTTTGATGCCCAATCAGCTGTTGGGGGGGGGGGGGGGGGGGTAGGTGTCAGACGGAGCGTT
This sequence comes from Labrus mixtus, assembly GCF_963584025.1. Taxonomy (NCBI): domain Eukaryota; kingdom Metazoa; phylum Chordata; class Actinopteri; order Labriformes; family Labridae; genus Labrus; species Labrus mixtus. Next base: position 23,072,029 of record NC_083629.1, on the reverse strand, counting down.
TTTTACATTTTCCCAGGCAAAGACTCTCGAGGGGTAGTAAATATGACTGATAAAATAAAGCAGCATGGGAGCGCTGATAGCGGTTATGCGGCTTTGGGTTCAAATCTGACCTCTGCCCTTTGCTGCATCTCGTCCCCCCCTACTCTCTCCTCCAAACACTTCCTGTCTCTCGTCAGCTGTCCTATCCAATAAAAGGCAAAAATGACACAACTTTAGAAAGAAAGCAGCATGAGAACTCTGTTTTAAAAATGCTACCTTAACATGAACCGGACAAAATCAGGATTTGTCCACAGGGGTCGCCAAAATTAGCAAAAGTTCCTCACAGGAGCTTTAAAGGTGAAAATACTGAATATCTGTGAGACTCGTGTTGTTTTCTTAAATCTTAATGTCTCCCTGTTGAAATACACTTGGGTGCAATGAAAGGCAAAGAAACACAAACATTCTTCACCGACTACATTCATTCAAGGGGAAGAAAATAAAAATCTTCACACATGAAAAACCTGCAGGACGCTCGCTCCATCTGTTGTCCGGTGTGCACGCATCGTCCTCTAAAGGGGGGCTGATGGACGACAAACAGAAGAAGCCTTTCAATCCCCGCTGGACCGTCTGAATCTTTTAAAACTCTCCACTAATGCACTCCAGTGCCACCAAGTTCAGATATTCGAGACGACCCTGAGCTGCTTTTAGCGGCTGTGCTGCGCGTTGGGGGGGATAGAGAACATCTTTGTGAGGAAGACGGTGACTACAGGAGGAGATTATGTAAGTGCAGTGTGAGGGGCTTTTGATTGGAACATTTGAATCAGTAGAGATTTCATTTTCACAACATTTTAGAACCTATTATCCAGTTATGTTATGTGCTGCTGATTTTTAAATTTGCATCATTATTACAACCTCGTGTGCTCTCATTTTAATTAGATTTCAAACCAAGTCCATGCCACTTTCTAACCCTTTCAAAATGTTAGGACAAGTTTTGGAGCTTTCTCAGTCTTTAAGGGACTAAAATAAAAACATTTTCTGTCAACATATTTAGTCGAAAAAACAACAAACACTTCCTTCATCCTGTTAATAAGTATTGTGTGTGATTCAAAGCATGATATAGTATCTTATTTTTGTGACATAGAGCTCCATTTTCTCCAAAAAAGATTACAAAACAAATCAATGTAGTCACAATGAAGATGTCTACGTGCGTCAACATATTAAACACTAAATTTAAATTTGGTTTAGAGGATGGAAATCATCTGAATTTAGCGTTTTTAGAAGCACGTCCCCAATAAGGTCATGTTGGATAGAATCGGGTTTAAAGCGGATATTTTTGGACTTTTATTCAAGACGTCACACACTTACAGAGCAGCCCACCTGGAGGGCAAGAAAGGCTTCTTACTGCAGCACGCTACGGGGAAGTTTTCAGTCCGTTCGTTCCAGAGACGGGCCGCGTCTCAATGCTTTCTTTTCATTTCCTATGGAGAGCTGGAGACGCAGTCACGCAGTGCATATTGGGATTGTTGCGGCGACCAGAGCTCTATTTTATTCTATGCAAATGAGTCAAGGACTAGCTGCATGTTTATCCAATCAGGTGCATTCATTGAGGCTATGTCACCTAAAGCGAAAACTTTGCTATCAAAAGTGGGTGTAGAGGTCCAGGAGAAAATCTAGACAAGCCCAGTTTTCAGTGAGTATACACCCGTCAAGTGTCGAGTTGAGTGCTCTGGCGCGGTCCCCAGCGTCCTCGCCTGAAACAGTGGAGCCGTACGGTCAGTTGGTACCAACGTGTTTTAACCCTCTGTTAAATAACAGAGTTGTTGTTAAATTTGGACGCACTAACCGTCGAGGAGACAAGCCTGGATTGTGCTTTTTAGAGAATTTACTCCACTCTCAAAATCCAGAGTGGAGGTTATGTGACAAACTTTCACACTCATGCAGGGACTTTTAGTAATCATAAAAAACACGTTTGAATTCTTTCAGGATTAGAAAATCAGTTCTCTTTCTTTGTATATACAGCCACAAAAAAAATCATTTAAATACTGCAATCAATTCAGACCCTTTAATTCAGAAGTCAACATTTGTTTGTGATTCTACTTTAGGTGAGGGGTTTGAACACAGCACAGATTAAAAGCTGCACTGGTCAAATGTGGGACTTTTAAAACTTGTTCTTGCATCAGCTCGCTGGCAAAGATTCAAACAAAAATATTTTCAGAAAAACATTTTTAAAAAACAGTGCTTCACTTCACTGCCTTCCTTCTTTTAAAGTTTAAAGGTCACATATCCTCCTCCTCTTCAACCAGTGTAAATAAGTCTCAGAGCTCCTCAAAACATGTGTGTGGAGTTTCTTGTTCTAAATCCACTCTGATCCTGTATTTGATCATGTCTATAAACCCCTCTATTTCAGCCCTGCTCAGAACAGGCTGTTTCTGTGTCTGTACCTTTAAATATGTAAATGAGCTGTGTCTGACCACGCCCCCTCTCTGGAAGGGCTTGGGTGTACTCGGTCTTTCTCGCTCCATGTCCTACTGTTTACGTTGAGAAGGCAGACTCAGAGGTTCAGAACAAACACCTAGCTGTGGGAGTGTCACCCACCTGGGGGAGGGGCTACTGCCCTTTGTGATGTCATGAAGGGAAAATCTCCAAACGGCCTGTTTGAGCACACATTTTCTGAAAAGTGGAGCAGGCAAAAGATGGAGAGGATGGACTTTTCTCATAATTGGGGGGTTTGTAGACGGACTAGAGACACATGTTAGAGTTAGAGGAACATGGTGAAGAGTACTTTGTATGTGACCTTTAAACCACAGAGAATAAATCTGTTAGGTTTCCAGAACGTCCACTCATGAATCTGTCGATAACACTGAATAAAAAAAAGCTTTAAGACACCTCTAACAATGAAACAGAAGTAACATGTCTTTATATAATGTAAAATCTTTGATAAAATATCCCAAAAAAGAATAAGAAATGTACAGAAATGCCTTGAACCGCTAGAATCCAATGTACATTATTTATTTATTTATATAATACTGCATACAAAAAAGAGCATGTGAACTTAAGGTGTGTCCGGGTGGGTTTGGTCTACGAGAGAGCATAAGGTTTCGCTGTGAGAAAGCATCTGTTGCAACAGCAGCCAGGCCGGCTGACAATGTTTAATGAACACTGTTTAATCTAATCTTCTCCCACATGAGTCAGCTCCATACCCAGGAGGCCGAGCTGCAGGCTACCAGCCAGAAAAATGCCTCCAGCAGCAGCTCAATGTACGCGGCATGTGGGAGTTCACTGCATTGTGTTTTTTTTTTTTTTTGTGTTTCCAAAAAAAAAAAAGCAGTGACACACGGAACTGTCAAAGCAGCCGGGACGAGCAAACGAATGAAATGTCAACTTTGTAACGATCAATACATGACACTTTAGTTTGGCGTTCACACTGCAAAAAGGTCAAAAAAAAGGAGCTGATGGAAAATCAAGAGAGGGGTCAGTGGGGTGAGGTCGTTTGGCTTCAGCTAGTTTTTTAAATCGTTAGCTGCTAACTGGCCATCAGAAAAGATGAAGACTTTCCATTCTTTTCCTGCACTTTAAGGAATTCTGTTTGCTTGAATATCAAATTAAATGTTTGTTTTTGACCTTGTGAACATCAGTTGACAAACTTTAAACCAAAGCAGTTGCTGAAGTTCTGCAAAGTTTGCCATGATAATTAGAAACCTCCCTAAGGGGGCCCCGTCTGACAGCACTCAGTCACACAATATGAAATGACTGAATGCTGCTCGTCTAGCCCTAAATGTAGGGGAGAGAAACTTAAACAACATGCCGCCTGACATGTTTATTATTTATTGTTATTTAAGATTTTAAAGTGCTCTGCAAGAAATTAAGTTAAAGGAAAAAGTCCACCTTCCTGACACAGACCGAGCGCTATGATCGAACGCTTCAAAACAACTGAGATGAGCTGTAATTGTTTTCTCAGCCGCTGACTCCGAGGTCATGTTTGAGCTCTGAAATTTAATATGTTCTGCAGAAACGATCATCTCAGAACTGAACGTATTCATTATCACAGGTCAGCAGGAAGCTGTGATGTAACTTAGTAATGCTAATTATTCAGCCTTGTCCTTTGAAATTTGGGCTTCTGTTGCCAAATTGCTTTTTTGGAGCAAGATCCCCATCAGCTCTGCTGTTTGCAGTGTGAAAGCACAATGTGACTCATTTTTATTGCCTGCAGCACAAAGTATTATTATCCTTCTGTGATACTGCAATTTATTGACCAGAACTCCACCACCTCTAGTCCTCATCGGGGGGGATTAAATACTGACATGAAATTTTCTGACAGGTAGTGCAAATTCCTCGTTGGCGACAGTGGCCAAGGTGCTCTCTCCTTAAACACATTCGGTGCTTTAGTATGAATACAAAAAGAACGGAGCTGCTTCGCTCCTTCTTCAGTCGCTGCACGACAACAAACCGGCTCAAAGGGAAGGGTGAAAATAAAGGCACAAGAGATTTGGACTTCTCTCCCAGTCCTTACCCTCCCTCCCCTCCCTCCCACTGTCTCGAGCAGCTTCTAGAAGGCTCCGTCGGCCTTGATCACCGTCAAAACTCTCCACCGCACAGGACGCAACTGTTGGCCCCGTTATCTTCATCCTTGATGTGTCAATCCAGAGGATATCGCTGCCTCCTTTCCTCTTCCTCTCTCTCTCTCCAGGGACCTCGCACAGTCACACTTAGTAGAAAGCAGTGGGTAGAAACAAAAAGCAGCAGCAGCAGTAGCAAAAAAATAATAAAAATAAAAAATCCTACTCTCCTCCGTCTCTGAATTAAAACCTGATCCATTTATAGCCTTACGCGATCACACAAAATCACAACAAACATTTGAAGCACATTACAGACTAACAGCTACACAGGCAGCAAAGAGGGGAAGGTACTTTGATCTTTCAAACATCCTGCTCTCGCTCAAACAACTTTCTCACAGCTGACAGGCTGCCTCACAACATTAAACTTCACTGACGCTGATATGATCTCATGTTTTCTGCTGATATTTGACCGGCTGACCCGCGACAGCTGCGGTTTGCAGGGTTTTTTTGGAGAGTGTGCCACGTCTGTGTGAACTGGAGCGCGACCAGAGACGCGGACCAAATGCTGAGGGGGATAAACAGGGTCGCACAGGAGTGGCGAGTGACCTCACGCCAAAGCTGCAAACTCCCACAGTTCTCCCTCTAATTACATCTGTTTAAACACAGATTACCTGCAGGCAACAGCAGCGGGAAAACCGCCTGATTTGTCACCTCACATTCAGCTTCTGAAAGGCCCCAAAAACCTTTAGCGATGGTGCAAAAGCACATTTAACGGCAAATTTAATTAAATTCAAATTTAAGTTTTGTTCATGCTATCAAATAGACATGAAACTTATTTTGATTTCAATTCAAGAGGTGTCGAATTAAAGGAAAAATAATCCAGATTTTTGATGTTTTTAGGGCCGAAATCTGCACTGAACCAACAGGGCTGAACCCGGGTCTCGTGGTAGTACTGGACTCTTCTTAATTAGGTCACTGTATTTAACACATGCATCTGCTACTCTACCATCGACTGGTTCAATTGGGCCAGACAGGGGGGGGGAAGGGGGGGGGGGAAGCAACTGTGAAGCACTCCATCACACTCGGGGGGATTTGTCGATATCAAGTGCAGTCTGGAGAAAACAAACACTAAAACAGGCATTATTTAGTGTTTTGGCAGCAGCAGGCTTCAACGACCACGCACACCAAACATGACGACAACCGACGACATCTCACACGCACAAACAAACGACCGCACACACACACACGCACACGCACACACACACACACACACAAATGTGGGATTTGAAAAGAAAATTTTCAAAAAGAGCACCCAAAAATAATTCCAACTGTGTTCCACAAAAGGAGTTCTGTGTTGTTGACTTCTCTGCAGGATCGGCCACAACTACCACAACTAAATAAAAGCGCTGCTGCAGTGCATTCTGGGGATTTGAGTCAATATTTACAACCCATGGAATGATAACGTGCCAGTTTTTAATTTTTTTTTTTTTTGAATTTACAGACATTATCATCGACCACCTTTCCACTCCTGCAGCGACGTCTCCCATCAAAGTTTTTTTCTCACGGATCAGTACTCCCACTCGTCCGTCTTCATGTCCAGGTAGTTGAGAATGTTCTGGGCAAACTTCACCGCCTGCTTCCTCGCCATCTTGGTGCTCTCGTCGCCCTGCGGGTCCACAGCGTCCAGCGCCAGCAGCTGTTTGGTCAGCAGCTCCTCCAGCATCATGTAGCTCTTGTCGGCACGCTTTCCATCGAAGCCCAGCACCTGCGCCTGGAGGTCCGACAGGCTGCCCAGGACCAGCCACACGGACCGGTGCGACGGATGCTCGCTGGGACCCGTTTGGCGGCAGACCAGAGCCTCGCGGAGGTCTAGGAAGGTGACGATGGCTTGGACCTCGACCACGGCGCGGCGGCGTGCCTCTCTGATGCAAGGGTTCTTAGCCGTGTCCACCTGGTCCAGGTGAGTGAGGAGGCTCTGCAGCTCGGCTTTGGGTCTGAAGCTCAGGTCTCCCATGTAGCAGTGCCGCAGGACGCCCTCTCGCAGGTGGGAGACGTGAGCTCTCACCGCCTCGATCTCACGGATGGAGTTGTTCTGAGCCAAGTCGTACCTGAAGGAACAAACACTGAATGACTGCTCTGACAAACCGCAGGACTTCAAACCATGTGAAACATAATCAAACAGCGTCAGAGTACAGTTTGTTTAGCCTTGATGAGATGGTTTAAATCATAATGAAATCGTTTATGGTGATCATAAAATATTAGGAATGTGCAGACTGATTAAACGTCAGTGATGTTGTGATTCCACTGAAGTACTGTGAGAAAAAATCTACACTTAATCGACTGCTTGATCGTTAATTTTATCAATGGTCGTTTAAGTTAAGCGCTTACAATTTGCAATCCTAAATCCGACTGTTCTGACAGTTTGCAGTGAATAAATATTAAAACGCCCTGATCTCATCCTCTATGAAGAAACATCAGCCTATTCCACTATTTCATTAAAAATAAGCTCATCTTCAGTGCATGCTTATTATAAAACAACCTTCTTTTTTTTACCGTGGCCCCCAAAACCAGGCCTCACAAATACAAACATGTGAATGGAGTGGTCCTTGAATCAATACTCGTCTCTGCTTGTACATAATGAAGTATGAGATGGGCGTTTTATTGCTATCGGTTTTTTTCTCTGGCGAGTGGAGACTAATTCACTCCTGACAGTGAAGCATGATTCAGATTTCAAAATTGAAATTCAACAACGATCCAGCAGTCCTCCCAGTTTACCACCCGACCTGCTGGAGAAACGCAGAGCGCCTCCTTCCTGGGGAGTTGTTTATCTTCTAACACAAAAATCTGCACTGAAGTTTGAAGAATCAGTATGTTGACAGAAATCTGGAGGAAATCTTTACGGTTGATAATGGATACTGATTTTTTTGATCAATGTCAAGTGTAATTATTTAGTCTCATTAGACAATTAAATGTATTTTATTTTGAAAAATTGGCATGGCAAAAGAAGAAGACCTCACCTTGCTCTTTTGGAAACAGAGTAAAAAGGATTGCTCGCTCGATAGAGAAGGACAACCTGATGAAAATAAATCTGGTGTTAAATCCCCAATCGGCACAAACGGCCTCCCTTTGCGTACCTGCGTGTGTCCTCTCCCTCTCCCTCCAGGTCCAGATGTTTCAGCAGCCCGTTAATCTCCTCCACCACCTGTTTCCTGTAATTTCTGATCGCCGCGTTCCCGGAAACATCCAAGGCGTCCAGCTCCACCTGCATCTCCGTCAGGATCCGGGACAGGTGGGCGCAGCTGTCCCTGCCGCTCAGCCCCATCAGCAGAGCCACCAGCTGACTGCGCGCCACGCTCACCTTCACCATCACCTGGTTGATGCGGCTCACCGACTCGTGGGTTTCCCCCGACAGCGGCAGGGAGAGGGTCTGCTGCTGCGTGCGGCCCTCGAGGACATCCTGCACGGCGCAGAGGCGCGTCAGTGCCCGGTAGCGCGCCTTGCGGAGCGGCACCCTCCCTTCGGTCTTGACCTGGGTGAGCCTCAGCACGAGCTCCTGCAGGGTGTCCACCAGGTCGTCGCCTATCTCGGTCACCCCGCCCGAACGCTGAGGCACCACCACCCGCTCGTCGATCAGCTGCCGCGCCTTGTCGCTCAGCTCCTCGATGGCCAGACGCGACGGGTGCGTGGCGTTCTCCTCCAGGTAGCGTAGGAGGCCCTCCACCTCCTGCGCCGCTCTCTTTCTGGCCCCCTGCAGCTCCGGCTTGCCCTCCGTGTCCACCTGGTCCACGTCCAGCAGCAGCCGCGTCAGCTCGCGCTCCAAACGCTTGTAGTCGCGGTCGCTCTGCATGCCGCTGAACGTGCACACCTGCGGCCCGAGAGACTCCACCTGTTTCTGCACCTCGTAGAGCCGCATCATGGCGGGGTGCTGCGGGTGATACGGCTGCTGCTGCTGCTCCATCGGATGCTGCTGCTGTGGGACTCCATGGTCCATCCTCTTCCCTCCATCAAAGGGCTTCCCAAACAGGCTGGAAGAAAGAAGGCAGCATGAAAGGAAAGTCAGAACAATGAGCAACAATTCACAGCAGGCGGGAACAGAGCCTCAGCAGAGCTAGCATTGTTGTGTACAGGCTAGAATGGGTGGATTACTTCAAAAGTTTTCTTTTCAGATGCCCACTGGTTGAACAGGACCTCCAACTAACGTCTGGATCTCTGCCAAAGCAGCTGGCAATAAGACAACCTCTGGCACGCATTTAAATCTACAACGACTCCAGAGGAATTTACAGCTGATGTACATATGATTAACCCTGTTTTCACATTTTACTTAATGTGTTAATAATGAGCCGTTCTGTGTGGGCGCCATGTGGAAACACATGAAGATTTTTGCGATTTTATCTTTGCATCTACAGCAGGAACAAAAGCATCCGCACACACACACAGCGGATACGTTGCAGTTGTACAATATAACCTTTTGATTTAAAAAACAATCGCTGTCATGGAGATGGTCGCCCCAAAGACACAAAACTAAAAAAAAATAAAAAATCAAAGAGAAAAACTCAGCCGAGTTCAAGTGAAGAGTGGTATCTCCAGTTTGCAGGCCGTTCTGTTGTGCTTAACGTGTCAGAGAAGCAGCCTGGGAGGCTGAGGAGTCATTAAACATGAAAATAATCCATCTTATGTGTGAGCAATCCTGACGCTGCACTTCTGCGCTGTCACTTCCTGACTAGCTGCTGGTTTCTGGCAATGTAACCAGCCTCCTCTTGCAGGAACTGCCGTGCCATTAGGAAAAAAAACGGAGCCTCCGTCCTCATATTGTTTGTTATGGGTGCTGGAGATTATATCAACATTTCTGTGTCCTCTTCAGTACTCGGGTTATCAGTCACAACACCAGAATTTAAAACGTTGATATGATACTAGTAAAAATCTAATTCCATCTGTAACCGTTTCAACATCATGGCATGCAAATAGTAAAAGTCTGAGGAGCCCAATAATGGGTCATTTCTTCTTCTTATTTACCAAAAATTGCAAACAAACTCCTGCACACTGTCTAATCTGCACAAAAACCAACTGCATTTTTGTGCAATTTAGACAGCGTCACCTCCTCTGCTCTACATCTGTTGGTTAGAGACATAAACGTAACTTTAATGCCCATACGAAGTTAAAAAAAAATGTCAGTATTTGCCGATTTGTGAATTTGAACAGACCACCACTGCTAGTTCTTGCTTGTGGCAGCTCTGACTTAAGATCTTTAGTTCTTGTTTGGTGTCAAAGTTTCCTACACTTTGACAACCTAACCTCAGAAATGAGTAAAACGTCAGAATTTAAAGTGATGCATGTCCAGCTTAACTGCACTCCCTCTGGTGTGATCGTGTTTATTAGCAGTGATGAATTTGTTCCCAAAACAGGCACCATAGTCGTCTGTAAGTGTTTCCATCTTAAAGCATCCAACCCCCAGAAGAGAAACACTGACCCGTTGCAAAGTTTGCCTGAAGTCTGTGGCAAATAAAAGCACGACTGAGTTATTCATCATGCATCACACACAGAGGCATGAAGGCGAGCGGGAGACGTTGTGAGAGCTGCTCGAGACCGCAGCAACCGGAAAAAAAAACATCAACATTTGCAGCATTAAAAAGATTTTATTTTTAGTATGTCAGTCCAAGCCCTACTTTTTTACAAAGTTTAAAAATGTTCCAGTTTTTGTTGACACCGTCAGGAAGGTAAACATCCCTCCTCATTCTATTATTCATAATGTTCTGGAGGGCTCTATATTGAAAGGTTATTTTTCTAGTTTCTCTCATGTGTGCATGTTATAATATTAAGACCACCTCTCAATATAACACAGCCCAGAGAAACTACAACCTCATTATATAAGACGTGGTTTCATTCAAACCTCTCTCACGGTGTCATTGTGATATTTGTTCATTAAGTTTACACAATGAAAGGTGGCGGAGAGGTTGATTTGATACGTTACTCATCCACGTTAGCCACACAACAACAAACTAGATGACATCTTTTACCCGAAAATAAATTATGATCCATCTTGAATGTTTTTTGTTTTTTTGTTTTAGAGTTTTCACTCTTGCACAAAACTCCTTGAAACACTCCTGAGGTTTTCAGGGTGAGCTCCATTCTTGACCTCAAACAGCCATTAACATTCACACATTTACCTGGGAGCTCCTGACCTCTCATGTCTTGTAGGTCCCCCCCCTCCTCCGTTTGTCCCTATCCTTCTTCCTCAGTTTATCCCATCTCCCTCTATCCCATTTTTGAAGCCCAACAGTCTCAGCAGACGTCTGGTTCTGCTCGAGGTTTCTGCCTCTTGAAGTTTGCTAAATGTTGCTTAGTGCTCCTGATGGATTAATGTTGGGTCTTTGTAACATAACAAACAGGTCTTTTACCAGCTCTTTAGTGAAGTGTCTTGACATTAAAATAATTATTATTAATTAAGAATTGGCGCTATACAAATAAAGATTGATTGATTTTTCAGTCAGACTTTATCCGTAGTTTTTCTTCAGACAGTAAAGATGATTTAAATGCAATAAACTGAAAGTATACAGAGTTTGTTTAACTGGTTTAAAGCCACTGATCTCAGAAAGCATAAACAATACTCTGATGAATGATGCTATATGCTGTATAGTGAGATCTGTAAATACGTCCCTCAACACAAAGATGTCTTATGTGGTTAAAATCAGCAAACAGAGGAGTCTTTTCTTGACCTCTTTCTGTGAGTCCGTTTTCATACTCCAGATCGATCGAGTGACAACCCAGCGAAAGACGAGACAAGAAAGAAAAAAAAAAAGCCCACATTACAAATTCATGAAAATGTGTCGTTACCGTCATGCAAGAGAATGAACGAGGTTAACCTACATTCGGTCTCGACAAGACGAACACCCACATGACAACGGGTCGGAGTATCGCTGAGCGTTTCTATCCGGCTCGGTGGCTGACATGATGCTGATCTAGCTCTCTAATCCACATTAGAACGATTCTGCCTGCACACACACGCACACACACACGCACACACACACGCACACACACACACACGCACACACACATGCACACACACATGCACACACACATGCACACACGCAGAGCCTTAAATACTGAATAGGGAGAGACAAACGCAGCTGACCAACACCCAAAATATGCAACAGCATCTGCACTCTCACTCAGGAAGACTCGGTTAAACAAAGTGTGTCACAGGTGCCTTCAGCTGTGAGATGTATTCCCGTTCAACAGCACGACTTAGAAACACGCCTTCAGCTAAATGTGACGTTACAGAGTCAGTTTAATAACCGTGGTCTGCACACAGACAACATGATTTAATCATCTTAAAAGCCCCCAAAAAATCTCTAAAGTTAAACATTTTTCATAACGATGAAACCTTGTTGGCTGAATATATTTGGTTTGGAGAGGTTTTTTTTTGGACATTACAAAACACCTGATGACGACACATCGGGAAATAACCATGAACACTTTTCACTATTTTCTGATTTCAATCAATCCATCAATCAAACTTGACTTGTACAGCACCCTTAAGACAAATTTAACAGCAGTTCAAAGTGTTTCACAGGGGAGTGAAAAAGCCACTTTCTGTCTTGTTCCATTCAATTTGCCTCTTTGTAGTTGTGTTTGTATTTGTAGTTTTTTGTGTTGTCGCTGCATTGTGTCTCTTGACCTATCCCTCCCTCTTTAAGTTGTTTTTCTTGTTGAGTTGATGTGTTTTGCATTTTGCATCGTGTAAACCTGTGTGTTGAAAATTGAAGCCAAAGCAGAAGAGCAAGTGTCTACTTGAGGCTGGCTGCAGAAACCCCTGAAGTCACAATCACACTCTTTCATATAAAACTATTTAAACTGCAGAAATAAAAAGGGAGGGACTGAAATTCACAGAGCAAAGAAGTAAATATCTACTGGATGCCGTGTGGGCAGTGAGCGTCCTATGCTGCATCTAAGTAAGTAACTAAGTGAAAATTCTAGTGGCCTAGTGGTTATTTCCTGCACCCCATGTCCAGAGGCTTCAGTCCTCAAAGCGGCCAGCCCGGGTTTGATCCGATCTGTGGCTTGTTTCCCTGATGTCATTCCCCACTCTCTTTCTCTCTCCCTGATTTCTGACTCTTTCCACTGTCCTGTCGTTTTAATAAAAAAGCATAAAAACTACAAAATAAATCTTAAAAAAGTGAAAACTTCCAATAAATCTTTTGTGCTTTCATAGTGTTACAAGGCTTAGATTTGGGCCACCGAAAATGCACTTTAGCCACCAAATAAAAAAGGCTTGGTCGCCCATATAGCCAGAGCTCGACTGACTCTCATTGTTTTGCATCTTTCTGTAGTTCTGTTATCTTGTTTCATGTCTTCATAGTAATTCTCCATCTGTTAAGAAGTCTCTTTTTCCTCCATTGTCGTCGTTTCTGCGTCGTCTTTTCGTCTCTTTTTCATCACTTCAGGGAAAGCTTTGCAGGCGGTATAAGAACTCTCTGGTGCTGCAGGGTTTAAAGGCCGCACCTGAACTTCAGCGCTCACTTCAGACTGGAGATGAAGGGAGGCCTGTCTGACTCCTGTTCAAAGCCTCCTGGAGCGGCACATCTACACTGACACTATACATGTATCACTGAACACTGCAGAGCTCTACACTGAAACCAGAAGAAGCCTCAGATGCAGGTTCTATATTCTCACAGAGAAACTGTTTCTGATTTAAAGTCTGTTTAGAAAGCCTCAGTACACTAATGTGAAGGAAAAACAAACAGAAACTGACACTGTAATGGATGTGAGGGTCGATAATGTCCAAATAATTTGATCAGGTGAAGGAGCCAGAAAAGGAACACATCCTACTTTTAACTTTTACTGCGCAATAAATAACAAGTTCATGGTGGAGCACTCGCAGTAAGCACATCGACAAAAGTTCTTATTCTCTCTCTCTCTCTCTCTCAGCTTTGGGATATCTGTTGTATTTTTTAAAAGCCGCCTTACTTTTTGATACTATCGGTCATTAAAAATAACCGAGATTGCATCCTTTTAAAACACGTGGTGTCCAAAAGTATCAAAGCACTGAACATTTCGACGACCTTTATGTAACCCTGCAGAGTACGGAAACGAAGCCTCCGAAGAAATTCAGTAAATAAAAGAACAGAGGGAGGAAGGGGAAAACTGCTTGTGAGGAAATTCTTCACATCACTGCACAGACGCCTTCATCAAAGTGAACTCTCCTCTATCTACAGGCTAAAACACAGGATTAAGATAAAGGAGCGGATTGGAGGTTTTTTTTGCACCAGAACATGTCTCAGCGAGGGGAGGTTGTGTGTCATGTGACAGGCTGGCATTATTAGCCAAGACGCCTGAAAGCATGACGCTGATCGTTGCACTTGAATAGCCCACAATATGATGCTTTGTTATTCGCAGCATCAGTGACACTTATTAGAATAGACAGGATTATGTATTAGCATCTCCCTAAAGTACTTTTATGTAAGAGGGCGAGGGGCCGGGCTTTTTCCAGAGGAGTGGATGAACAGCATGAGCCAGAGCTCGCAAATCTGAGTATTTATTAGGATAATCTCGGTAAAATCCACTCCAGCTTGGCAAACACCTCGTGCCTTAATTTAGTCCGAGAGAGAGACGAGGAAAAAGGAACGGGCTTCTTTTTATGTACAGTAAAGAAGGAAAAGGTTTGCCACTGTTTTCAGAATAAAAGCTGTTCGGATTCATCGACAACTTGATGGAAAAGAAAAGAAAATCCCCCAAAATTCTTGATTAACACATCCATTCTGTAAACAGGACTGCTGCTGTCTAAAGCTCATCTGTACGTCCGTTTGATTTGTTCTTTAATCTGTTTTAATTTTGGAATACTTTTCATATTTAAAGTTGACCTCAGGGTCAGCCATTTCAGTTTAATGACAATAAAGCTTTGCATTCATATTTAATTACAGACATTTTTAAGCAAAACTGGCATCAACCGTTTTCCTTATTGGGAGGATTTTCTACTTTTATTCGTCATATGTGACAGAAAATATCAGAAAATTAAGAATCCGATAGGAAATGCTGAACTTTTTAACTAACTTTACTTCAAATAAATATTAATTATTGCATTTATTAAACACATGTTTGATATGTTCCATTATTTATTATATTATATGATGTTATATCTTGTGGTCTTGTGCTATGGGATACGATACGATACGATACGATACGCTTTATCGTCCTCTTGGGGAAATTTGTCTTGCACTCAAAGTGCTGCAAACATTCAGCTGCCTCATCTGGAGAATCACTAAATAAAAACATTTGCAACCAACACAATACCCACATGTTAACAGAAAAGCAGATATATGCAAACAGACAAAACCACCACCAACAGATATTGCACATTATGTGCTGCACAAGACCTGCACACAACACAACATAAGTAATAAGACAATACAACCAATTAAGAAACATTACGATTAAGATGATTAATAAGATGCACCTTCTATTTTACATCCTCTACTGCATTAAACTGAAGATTCATCGATTAGTCGTTCTGATTTTCTGCAGGTTTCGAATGATCATTAGTTGCAGCCCTCCCGTGAGTCACACAGCATGAAGGCGAACTGAGCATGAGGTAGCATGCAACCAGCATCCTCCTTTGCTTCAATCCTTCCCCCCCAAAAAACATCTAGCACCTTCCCCAGCTCCAGGCTGCATGCACCGGTCCTCCTGCACCAGCTTGGCGCATTATGTCACCACACCAAATCCCGCTTTGAGCAGCTGCTACAGCCAGGGTGTATCATTCCTTTTTTTTGGGGGGGGGGGGGGGGGGGGGGGGGGGAGAGAATATGCACAACACCACACCTTTGGATCTCACTGAAACACCTTGAAGCATCTCCACTGTCAGCTGTATCCTCTCTCTCTCACACACACACACACACACACACACACACACACACACACACGCACACACCAGCATTTCTCACCTTTTCAAAACTCCGAACACATTCGCGCACATTTTTCCGGATGTCTTTTTCCATCAGCCAAAGCAGGGGCTGTTCGCGGGGCAGAGGAGCATCCGATAAAGATAATCCCAAAAAAAAATCAGATAAAGGAGGATGAGGAAAGATGAGGATGCTCCGGTCAGCTTCAGCACCTAACGACTGACTGACTGAGTGACTGCGGTCGGGCTGGTGTCGCCCCTCCCACAGACCATCCGAGGGGCTTCCTCCAACGGGTATCACTTCCTAAACAACTAAACCCACAAAATACACTTAACACTCAAGCCTTATAATCATCTAAACAACCCTTATGAGTCAAAGAAAGCACGCCTTCTCCCTGCACAGTGCTCCCAGAATGCCATTGTCCGTGTCAGTGCGTAAAGCTAGCTCCCGATGATCACCTGACTCTGCCCCACCTTGGCGGAATAACTCCACTGTTTTTCAGTCTTTACACGTTTACACACCTTTTGTCACGTCAGTACTGTCACTCTTACCTGCATAGCCAGCGCACAGCCATCTGAACAGTTGTGGAAAAGCTCGCACCTCCTCTTGTTAAAGCTAAACATTAGCCTTCCGAGCTACCTTCTAGTAGTTACTTTCCGGGGTCGTGCGTATGAACTAGCGCGGAGTTTCTGGGAGGAGATTAAATTATTTACTGGCCTTTTTCTAGACTCGTCAAACTACAGACTTGACTACATGTTGAAATAACGTGAAATAAAGCGAAATTGAAGAAGAAGAAAATGATGTGAAGAGTTATTTCGGTGTTAATCGCCTTAACTATTTTTAACGAAGTGTAAGTTTTTGTTGGCCAACATTGGGTTCGCTCTATTTAAAGTCTTTTTAAATCGTCGCCGTTTGCAGTGTAGTGGCGAGGGCGGGGACACTTAACAGTGCAATCACACTAGTTTTTATTTTTTCTTCCCTCTCATGCATTTATTACTTTAATAATCTATAACGAATTATAGAAACTTTGATGTAAGGAGACCAATGTGTCCCGTGTTTTGACAAATGAAGGCAGCTCTCTGTTAGAGGCCCCGATGCATTTGGTGTTAAAATAGTGAGCAGATGAAAAATAAGGAGAAAAAGCAGCAAGACATAACAAATTTAATTTACATTAAATTATATTAAATTAAGAGAGTAGTGAAAGAACCCCCCCCCCCCCATTTTATTTACAGTTTCATTTTAATTTTATTATTATTATTATTTTTCTTATTAGTATTATTTTTTCTTTCTAAATATTATTTTAATTATTTTTTTTCTCTTCATACCTTTTCTTTGGATTTTTATTTATTTTTAATTTTTATTTAATGTTGTATGTATTCTTGTATGTTTAAAAAAATATATATAAAAATTTGCCAGGATGAACAAAATATGTGATGAAATATGACAACTTGTAATGTAGTAAAACAGCCTGAAATAAAGTAGTCTTTTTTTTTTTTTTTTTTTAAAGACATAACAAATAAAGATAAACTACAACATCTGTCCAAGAAAA
This sequence comes from Labrus mixtus, assembly GCF_963584025.1. Classification (NCBI taxonomy): domain Eukaryota; kingdom Metazoa; phylum Chordata; class Actinopteri; order Labriformes; family Labridae; genus Labrus; species Labrus mixtus. The sequence goes on along the minus strand of NC_083629.1, from coordinate 23,055,050 downwards.
ACAGAATAATACTTGTATGCATACAGATCTGTGAAGCAGATTTGCATGCTGTATTGCTGTACACAGCATGATCAAATTAGCGATTTGTTTATCAATATTTTAATTTTGAACATGGTTAAATATTCTTTCTGGTGTGAAGTTACAATTTTTAGGTCATTCCCATCTTTGCTGCATGTTCACAAGTTTTGTTTGAAAAATAATTAAAGGTCTTTGCCTTAAAGACGCCTGTCCCAAATACAGGCAGGGTCATTTAATTGACTGATTGTAAGATAATAAGCAAGTTTTATGGTCTAACAGTTTATACAGACATTTATTGTTTGCTTTTTGAGTAAGGGGCAAAACAAGATTTATTCTTCTCCCTGCTCCTTTCCGTACATGGGATGAAGTGTGAATTGTTTTTTTCTTTTTCCTTTTCTGTTGTGTGTTTTGACATGTACGGAACAAATAAAAAAAATAAATGAAATTAAATAACTGTACTTTACACTTCTTCAACAATAGCCCAACAGATTGAGAAATAAGAAACATTTAGTGCTGCAGCCGGCTACAGTGTGAAAAATGTTAATACATGTTAATACATTAGTGACAAAATTCCAGCATAATTTAAAGTCAAATGTCACCAAATATTTTTTTAAATATTATTAATTTAATTTATTAATTTAATTTATGTAAATCATTGGCAGAAGAAGTTTTCAAATTGTTAAGGGTAAAATAATTTATAAAGTAGGATTAAAATAATACCGTGAATAGAAATACGTCAAAATTAAAGTAGTAACAGTCCCACTTTGAGTAAAAGACCCGCCCCTCATTTAATGATAACCCCGCCCGGCTGACTCCACCCTGACCGTGCCGGTGACTTTATGAAGCCCACCGTTTCATTGTCGGATTTACGTCACTAAGCGGGTGGCTGTGCTCCTCGAAGGACACCTACAACAACTCCCCCCTAAACTGTAGAGTAGGATTAAATTAACAGCAGGTTTCTGTGTTCTGAATACAGTTTAGTTTCGGTTAATAAAAATGGCGTCCTCCACATCAACAACATTAGCAGCAGCAGCAGTGGGGTGTTTGTCACGGAGGATTTTCACCCTCCACGCTCCTCTGCGCCCACACCGCTTATCAGCTGCAAACACTCGGCTGTGCAGCTCCGTACAGGAAGCCAAACAGGACAAAAAACCAAAGGTACGTAAATCATCACAAACACAGTCTAACCTCTACAGAAGATGAACAGATATGAATGTTTGACTGACCAGCAGTGTTAACTTCCTCGTTACCGTCACAGCCTGTTCAGAGTTGTTGACCTGTGTGTGCGTGTGTTGCCATGACACAGTTGCTAATGTGGTTGCTAAGCTTTAATTCTACATTAGTGGTAGAAGGAGGAGCCTGTCCACAGGTGATGTTCCAAATGTGACTTGAAATCTGATTGGCCACCACAGATGCCGCTCTAAAATTTCTAAAGTCTTATTGGCTGTTTGCCATGTTAGAGGCGGGACTTACTGTATTGCGTGTTGACAAAATTAAGTAAAATAAAAAAATGAATGAGAAAAAGTTCTTAGTTTCAGTCTAGAACAGGGGTCCCCATCAACCCTCAACGTGGCCCTCAGGTAAATTTTTACACATCAATTAATTGGAAACAGGAAGAAAAACATGACAAAATCTGCCATGAAGTCATGAAAACCAGAAATATGTCCATAATAATATTTGATCACTGGTATATGTTGAGTTAAATTGGAGACATAATTGACTGTAATCGTTTTTGTATTCTACAATTTGGCCCCCTGGCAGTGAGAATTAAATGATTGTGGCCCCTTGTTGTGACCAAAGTTGCCCATCCCTGGTCTAGCCTATCCTTACGTTAGTTTACATTTTAGATGAGCTCTTTCTGACGGCAGAGGTTAAAACTTTCTTCCCTTACTTCAGAACAATCACTTTTTCTGACCATGTCAACAAAAACTGATAATGTAGAAGTTTTGTAAAAGCTATTGTATTGCTTTACATTACTCTTGTGGTCATACTTGCTGATGAGTTTATCGTTTTCAAAGGAAAGTTTAGAAAGCACAGATGAACTATTTAAGATATTGTGAGGATTGCAACTCAAACAAAATAAGATTCCACTCCTTCGGTTTTGGTTGTAAATGACTGTAAAGTTGAAAGGTAATGATGAAGCTTCCATATTGGTTTTAAAATCCAAGTCGAGATCACTGCATTCTGACGTATGTGGTTTGAATCACACAAGAAGAAGAATTCTACAATTCACTTAGCAGACGCTTTTATCCAAAGTGACGTACATCAGAGAGTAAGAACAACACAAGCAAGGATCTAGAAAAAAGGGAACAATGTCAGTAAGAGCAAACGATCAGCTTTGAGTCTGATTGGACACACAGGTGCTGACAGGAAGTGACCAGAGGCAAAGCACAACATTGAGGGCAGTTCTTGAGAGCTCTAATCAGTATAGAAACCATCTTATAAGTCGTCGTTATCAAACAAAAACCATCGTCATTACCATCATCATCATCAATAATATGGAGACCATCATCATTAAGTTAGTAGGTATTCATGAAAGAGCTGGGTCTTTAGCTTTTCCTTAAAGAAGAATGACAAAATTATGATGTGAAAAGTGTTGACCTTCGAGTTAAAGTGGAGTAGAAGCAAAAAAGTTGACAAAATCATAAATCTAGTAATTGATCATAAATACAAACACGTCTGTGTAGGTTCTCAGTCATAGTTAATTTGAAGCTTGATCCAAAGCTTATTATTTAGTTTTTGGGTACTGGTGAACATTTACAATGAGTCCCAGTTATGTGTGAACTGATGATAGAGAGACAGTATTCATTTTTAGAACTATATCATTTTTTAAAATGAATATAATCACTCCTGGAGCGTTCAGCTGACTCTATATCTGCAGTTATATTCACCTGTTGCCTAGTCTCTGAGTCCTGGAACGTTTGCTCTGCTGCTTAGCTCGTCTCATCCGGCCGTCTGCTTAGAAATGATAAGCAGGTGGCTGAAGGCAGCTGCGTCTGTGAACCATGTGCCTTCCCCATGTGTCTGATTACTCGGTGTAAGCAAACTGAATTTAATCTTTTTGCTTTTCTTCATTGCTCTATAGAGATTGCCCTTCAGGCCAGCAGCGAGCGCCACACACGACTGGATCGGTCCGCCGAACCCTCTTTCAAACCTGCGGCCGATCGTCTACCACGTCCCCGAAAACGAAACGGAGCTGGAGAAACATCTGAGACACCTGAGGCAGGAGACGGAGGACTGGAACCACGACTTCTGGACCAAACAAAACTTCACCTTCAGCAAGGTTTATATCTTGTTTTGTTATTTATAAAAGACGTTAACACTCCAGGAATAGTTCAACCTACACAGATATATCTGCATCCGTTTTTTGATTAATCACTTATTGTTTCAAGAGTTTCATTAAGAAGGAAATAGTTTTCTGTGGAAATGTTCAGGCAGAAGTATGACACACTTACAGACAAACCTCCCATTAAACCAGCTGAACTGGAGGGAAGCTTCTGAGTCAGCAAACATCCTCCACCCTGAGCCCCTGCAGCTGACCTCTGACCTCTGACTCTGACCTCTGACTCTGACCTCCCAGCACAGGCAGAGCGTCAACAGAATCAGTGTCACATCATAACTGTCGTCATTATTCATCAAAAATGACATCTCAGAGGATGTTCCTGTTTTCAGCATGCAGATATTTCTTAACCTCACCAGCAGATGGCGCCATTGCACTATAAAACCTCATGAGCTGAACTAAACAACAGTTTATGTTATGCATTTCTCTATGCAGTGAATCCAATTTAAGTTTTACCTGCCACTTTATTATGGAGACCACTCAGCTCCCACTTCACTTCTGATTCCCTTTCTTGCTCAGCGACTCGTGCAGATAACTCGGTTTGTCTGTTGCTACTGTTTCCTTTTTTTTATGTATGTTCTTAATTCTATAGAAAGTAAAATAAACATTTTCATGCTTTCTGCAGGATAAAGAAGCTTTCATCATTTCACAGCTGAATGCAAAAGGCCTGACAGCACGAGATGAGACAGGTGAGGAGATGTGCAGACATACTGAATCATAAGCTGTGTGTGTGTGTGTGTGTGTGTGTGTGTGTGTGTGTGTGTGTGTGTGTGTGTGTGTGTGTGTGTGTGTGTGTGTGTGTGTGTGTGTGTGTGTGTGTGTGTGTGTGTGTGTGTGTGTGTGTGTGTGTGTGTGTGTGTGTGTGTGTGTGTGTGTGTGTGTGTGTGTGTGTGTGTGTGTGTGTGTGTGTGTGTGTGTGTGTGTGTGTGTGTGTGTGTGTGTGTGTGTGTGTGTGTGTGTGTGTGTGTGTGTGTGTGTGTGTGTGTGTGTGTGTGTGTGTGTGTGTGTGTGTGTGTGTCCTATTCACATGCTAAGACTCTTTTGCACACCAGACACTCTCCTGTGCACAGGATTCTATTTGAAGAACGGGAGATTAAAAATCCTGCATGCTGTTTTTTAGTCTGTCAGATTGTGTCAGAAATGAAGACTGCTCAGCCTGACAGACTTAAATCTGATAATCCCAAACAAAAATGTGTGTAACATCTGGAGATATGAGAAGGAAATGAGAATATCATTTTGTGTGCTGCGTCCTCTCTCTCTCTCTCGTTCTCCTTCAGGACGACGGAGGACTCTGGGCAGTGAAGAAATGGCCGAGTTCTACAAAAGCTTCCTCGACACAAACAGAACACGACATGCAAATTATAACAAGTGAGTTGTTTTTGCTGCTGCTGGGTTGGTGGGCACGAGTCCCTCCACTGGAGCTGCGGGCTTTAACCCTCACTGTTCTACATACTGTACTTTGTGCAGAGAGAAAAACAAACATTGCAGGGGCTCTGAGACGCTTTCTATGAATTAGCATTGCAAAGTGGCTGACTTGTTTTCTAGGTTAGTGAATCCTCCAGAAGTGCTCAGCCCACACACATCACCTCCACCACTGCTTTTCTTTTTCTGTCAGTGGGATTTCAACTCTTACTTTAGATTGCACCACAGTGTCCTTGTTATTCCAGCTATTGTCTCAGGTACATCTAAGTGTTCAGTATTCAAAGCGTTTGCCTCATTTCTTCCCCTCCCAAGGTGTTATTGTTTTCCTGGCTCAGTCGATCTGAAATCGTTTTACAAATGAGCTTTCAGCACAACAAGTTGTTCCATAGCTTTGTTCTCTGCAGTGAAATATCTAATTTTATCTACGTTTAATCCGACTCGTTGCAGTTTTGTTCATTTGCAAGGTTTGAAGCTACTGCAGAATCTTGCATGATGTGGCCATTAGATGAAATACTTTAAGATGCTTTGTATTTGGGAAAAGGAGCATCACAGAATATACATAATAATCTCATAATATATTCATATCATGTGTACAAAGCAAAGGTATAGGAACAATAGTGTGTGATTAAAGACGTCTAAAAATGGCCAAAATGATCACTAAAGCTTTTTCATATCATCACTCTAAACCAGACATCACATGGCATTTCAAAAAAAGAGACTTGTTGAATAATAAAGAGATGTAAAAGAGATTCAAATAGGTTCAAAACTAATCACAGACGAGTCTTAAAGGAGCAGTATGTAACTCTGACACCTAGTGTTTAAAATGGGTACTGCAGTCTAAATTCTAAACATCATAGAGAGCTGTCCCCCCCCCCCCCCCCCCCAGAGTGGATGCTCACACAGGTCACCATGTGGTGGACTCTGAAGCTTCAGTGTTTATCCAGCTCTGCATGGGTCTGTAAACCTTTCTGTGTTCTAACCTCTCTCCATTTTTCAAAAAGCATCTCCAATATTGATCCTAGTTTGAGCACGTTTCTGCTCGTGGAGCTTATTAGAAACATGCAGAGGCTTTTTAGGTCGGGTACAATCACTTCTATCTGAACCACTTCTCTTGACCCGCTTCCATCGCTGCAACACCTGTTGACCTGATAACTGCTCTCATATCTGGCAAACCGAGGGGCATCCAAAACGGCCGTGTAGGGGGTGTGTTAAAACCGCCTACCTTCTCTGGTCCAAACAAATCCAGATCATTCAGGAGCAGAATCTAAAGTTAGAAGGAGGACATACTGGCTGCTGCATTGTTGTCAGAGAAGCCAGCACTTCAACATGTTTCTTTAATGTCTGATCAGATAGTAAGATACCTTTATCATTTCACTCAGTAGATATCGGATATTTAACAGCTGGAGCTAAATGTCCAAAGGTGTTAAATCCAGAAAAACAGACTTTAACTGTGAGACTCCTTTAGTTTTGTGTCTGGATGTAAGACCAGCTAACAAACATCGGCCCCCGAGAGCCAGAGCTGAAATATTATCACCAAATTAAATTAGATTATGAATTAGACAATGGACAATGGAGCCAGCGTCAAAAGATCAAGGACGAAGTCACTTGAGACCTTTCAGGTCGAAGGCTTTGCAGCAGCACACTGGACTACTTATAAATGATTCAGGGATGTCCTGCTAAGACAGGTGAAGAGGGAGTTATGTAAGCTTAGAGAGGAAGAACAACAGGCGTAAAAACTGTTCTGTTACTCAGCCTGAGACACACGAGTTTCCTTTAAAAACAGGATCAGAATATTAGAAATGCTTCTTATATATGTGTGTGTAAAAAGAAGCAGTATGGTATACCTTTAATTTATCAACCTCTAGTGTGAAGATCGGTACATTTATATATCTGTGCATTAAAAATACAAATCAGGAATTGTCATTTTCCACCTCTACCATCTTACACCCCTTTCAAACAAATGTGCTTAAACGTGTGAACAGAGGGCGAACCTGAGGAAGCTACAGGCGAAACACATCGTTCACTCACAATAAAGTGACAAGTCAAGTTATTTTTAGTGTGCTATGGTTTATTTATTTCGTTCTTCAGTGTTAACAAAGAGCTTTAATGATTCTGAGGGTTGACTTTGTGACTTTTGCACATACCAAAGCTAACTGTTTCCCTGTTTTCAGTCTTTGTGCTAAGCTAAGCTAACCGTTGGCTGCATCCTCATACTCAGACATGACAGTGGTATCTATAATCCCATTTAACGATTAGAAAGAAATCTATCTGGACTGTAAAAGTAAACTAAAATATTTTGCTGCTTATTCAATAATCATGAAATATTATAACATCTACTTAGAAAAACCTGATTATATTTGTAAAAGTGCTCCTTTTGTCTTTTTAGTTATTTTTTTAATTCTTTTTTTTATGCATGGAGCTGCTAGGTTTAGTAAGAATGCCTTTATTAAGTATCAGTACTAAGCTATAATGAGCTTTACTTGTTGTTTATTATATTGTCTCTGTTGTTGTCATGTCATCTGATTTAATTGTCTTTCTTTATCTTTCTTTTCCAGAGAATGGTACCGACGTAACTTCACCATCACGTTGCTCATGGCTCGAGTTTCCCTAAGCAACATGTGGAGGACGGTTACTGATAGACACAAAAGCAAGAAGAACAGCACACCTACCACCTGATTCAATAAAATATCCACCTTTCACTCTGTCTTTGATTCCAGTGTGTTGTTGTTTGCTTATTTTATTCAGGTGTACAATCATATTCAGTTCTTGATTTTGTTGGTCTTTGTTGATTTGATGACATCACATGTACTGAAATATATTTCCACTGCTCAAAAGACAAAAAGAAGAGCTTTTGATTTGATCTACTCAAACAAATTGACTGATTAATGACTTTATTTCAAACTAAAAATTAAAAAATGAGTATAAAAATCAAACAAAACAAAAGTAACAGTGTCCGAAGAAGGAGAAGGTAGAAGTAAAATGTAAATATCCCTTCCCCTTTCTCACTTTTCTTCTTTTAATTCAATATTATTCCAACAAAGTCTCAAATGTATTAACAACTAATATACAAACGAGTATAAAATTACATCCTGTGTAAAAATATTTCACACTTCCAGCTTCAAAGTTGACGTTTTTTTTTTTAGCTTTAATGCTTTTTTTTGTCATAAAGTGCAGCATCATGATTGAACCTACACACTTTTACTTTGTAAGAACTATGATTTTGTGGTGTGTTGTTGTGTGCTTATTTTATTCAGATGTGCAATCATATTCAGTTCTTGATTTTGTTGGTCTTAGTTTGTTTGTTGATTCAATGACATCAAACTCGGGTACAGAAATATATTTCCACTGCCCAAAAGACAATAAGAAGAGCTTTTACTCAACAAATTGACTGATTTATGACTAAAAATTCTAAAAATACGATCTAAAAATTTAAAAATGATTATAAAAAAACAAACAAAACAAAAGTAAGTGTCCGAAAAAGGAGTAGGTAGAAGTAAAATGTAAATATCCCTTCCCCTTTCTCATTTTTCTTTTATTAATTCAAATATTATTCAAACAAAGTCTCAAATGTATTAACAACTAATTTAAAAAAAAAACAAGTATAAAATTAATTCCTGTGTAAAAATATTTCACACTTCCAGCTTCAAAAACTCTGTACAACAGCTCACCTCCATCATGATAATATCTGTCTCACCTTACTGTAATCTGTTCTGCACATGTTTAAATTTACAAATTATCCCTGCACTCAAGTTCACTTCATTTGTCTGTCTACTCGCCGTTATATTGAATAGTCTCTGCTGATAACATGTCTACACTCATGCACTTTAACTTATGTCAATACTGTCCATTTACAACTCTGTTTTTGCACATGCACATTTAATCTTTCATATTTTAGACTAGTAATGCTTAGTTAAATCCTGGTTGTATATATTCTCATTCTTAGTTTTGATATTTTTAGTGCTTATTTACTTTGTATTTAATATTATATTGTGTTTAGATTTGTTAATATTGTGTGTTTGGACAACCTGCTGCTGTAACGCCACAATTTCCCAGTCTGGGATCAATAAAGTAATTCTATTCTATTCTATTATTCTATTTTATTTAGCTTTAATGCTTTATTTGTCATAAAGTGCAGCATCATGATTGAACCTACACACTTTTACTTTGTAAGATTTTGTGGTATTATTACTTTTACTGAAGCACATGTCTACTTCCTCCACCTCTGTCATTGAGTAAATCTGGCTGCTCAATTTGCACCACAGTTTCCCCTTTAATCCGGGCAGCGATGACATCATTACCGAGGAAGAGAGAGAGAGAGAGAGAGAGGGAGAGAGAGAGAGAGGAGGGGGCGTGGCCACCGGGTAACGCCATTTTCACGCACCGCGCAGTCAGTCAGTCAGCGGACCAGCCGAGCTGTCATCTTCATGTGCGACCAGTCAACTTTTTTATTCAGACCCATGAAGCCACTATCAAGTTAGTTTTCACGGACCTGTTCCTGCCATGGAACCGAAGGAGAGCCGTCTTTTTCCCGCATGGGCTCCGACTAAACTCGGTGTTTCTGACAGTTGGGCTGCTAGTAGCTATGTGTAGCTATGTAAGCTAGCTGGTCATCATTAACGGCGGTTTGATGCAGTGAAGCCCGGTCGGCAAATCATAAACGCAACCCCGGAGACAGTGTGGAAATTCTGTTTTTACTTTTTAATTGTATTGCCCACGGTGTCGGGAAAAGGAGAAAAAACACTATCCACTTGTAGAAGTCTCAATTTAAAGGGCGAAGAGGCGAGAAAACCAGCGATATCGTCCCGCTACATCGGCAACGGATGTCCTATAGAACGGTAAGAACGGGCCCCGTCTATTTCCTGGATTTGTGTTATTAGCTAATTAACGCCTTTACATTTTTTTTAACGTTTCCTCAACTGTCATTAAGTCAGATATTAATAACTTGAATTAATAGTGTTGTGTAATTTAGAAATGAATGTTACAAAACGGTTTCTCATTTGAATAGTGTTGTGTGTTTATGTTAGGTTTTCAGGAATTAGACGCCGCCATGAGCACATTAACTGTCATTTTTTTTTTTTTTTAACCGTCTTTATTGACAAATTTAACATATGCAAAGAATGTTTATACACACTCTTAAAGAGGATGAACATAGAACAGCAAAATACACAGGGACAAGTTAATTCAAACATAAATCAAGACTAGGGGGGGTTATATATAAAAAATAAATAAATAAAAATCAAACTTTTCCAAAAGAAAACATCAGGCAAATGTAAACAGACAACAAACTGGAAAAAAATTCAACAAGGGCCAGAAATCAAAACAAGAATTTCGACAAGTCAGCACTAATCTTTCTAGCAATCCTGGTAGATTTCATTTTTTTCAGAGATGAGAAAAAATATTTGAAAAAAAAATATAAAAAATATTTGAAATAATTTATAAACCAGTCAAAGGAGGTTTTGCTGTTTCTCCACTTACTACAGTGACATTAACTGTCTTTGAGAGGGCTAGCTGGTAGTTACCACTCTCAGTGACAGGGGAAGTGTTGGATAACTGGTTCTTCAGGTTAATCCATTTTGCAAGCGACATAGCTCGGACAAAGCAGCCGGGACACGGCTATACACATGTCTGTCAGCTGGTGGAAAAAGATGCACTTGTTGTTGGCCGCTGCAGCAGCACCCCCTAAACCATGATGTTGAATTTTGTCATGTGATTAGTTAGCTGTGTCTGATGACCATTCATTGATATTCAGAGCAGGATCAGGAGCTGTGGAAGAAAGCTGCCTGTGTTGAGGCGTCGGCTTCAGAGACACAGTGGATCTCAGTGTGAATACGCACAGCTGGGATCTGGAAAAAAAAAAACAAGACTGTGAGGTGTATATGAATATTTGAGATTCCGTAAAAACATAAACAACCTTTACGTCTCGACTGAATGATAGAAATCTCAGGAATATACACATACAAGTACTGCTCCTGAAATGTTTTCCTTGCCCTGCTGCCTGCAGTCTTTAATGTTTATTAATGCATCCAAAGGAGGACTCATGGCAACCTGCAGGTTTACACCCCTCTGCCCCCCCCCCCCCCCCTTGGGAGAGCTTGTTGTTGGCTTAGCTCCCAAAGGATCTCTGCTTGACTGTGAGGAAATGATAACTACCTGTTATTGCAGCAGATTTTGTTGTAATACTGCATGTATTATATTGCATAAATATACATATTGCATTCAGAGCAGCACCCAACAACAATATAACGCTTTTTAAACCTGCCACTCCCTTTTGTAGTTTAATACAATGTACCTCCAGATAAGTGCTTTTCGGATAAACATTTGAGCTTCTCCCTTGCTCATACTTCATTTTTAATGCTCGACAAATATGAATAATACTGATTTGTAATTACCAGTACCCTATACTAATGTACTGATTTCTCATATTTTTGTAGTTTTCAAAGAAACACAAAGCAAATCCTAAGTGCCTACTTCAAATATCTGCTGGATTCTTTTCCTGTTGGCTGATGTTCTTTCTTAGATATGGCAACAAAAACAATAACAAAGCTGTCACATGCCACATGCTGTCATAAAGTAGTTAGATTGGAGGCCAGTGAAGTCAGCACCTACAAGTTGCAATCAGAGAATTGGGAGGTGGATGATAATGACGAGGAGGAGAAAGAAAGTCAAATTTAAATTATGGCTTTTTTTTGGTTTAGAAATGGTTGCTAATTTTGTATTGAAGCTTGTGTGGATGCACAGTCGTAGCCAAGAGAGGTGGGATGAGACATTGTAGGCTTCATGGAAAGATCCCTGTGTCAAGGTAAACTGTAAATCCAAGTCTGTCAGCTCAAGGTCAAAATGAAAACAAATGTCGATCTATCATGATGTAATAGTCGCATAGAGTTCTGATTTGATTGCTCAGACAAGGTCGCATTGCTAAATGTCCGACCTGTATCTGTCTAAGGATCATGTAGTGTCCCAAAACATACATGAGAACATCAAAGAATGGGATGTATGATGTCCTGAATCACATAATAACTCTAGTGTAATTGTGAAATGTACTTCTATGCAGAATGATTTTGCAGAAATACTGTTTTGCCTAATAAGGGAATCATGAGGGATTTACACAAACACAGAGTTATTTTTTGCCAAGTTTTTGCAACACAGTCATAAATCCCAAAATCAATCTGTGGAGAGTTTGGAACAAGTTCTATATCAAAGTCGGTCCCTGTGTAAGAAACACATCCATTATATTCTCTTGATATCTTTCAGCCTTCGGGGTGCTGCAGCAAAGAGCGATGCCTACTACTGTCTCTGTAGATCATTGCATCTTAAAGTACTTCAGTGATTCAAATGATACATTTCATCTCTCGCCCAAGGCTCGCTCGTAGGAATGAAAAACTCCATCGTGCTCCTCTCATGTGAGCGCTTACCAGAAGTAGCTGGTTACTTATTTTAGGAGACGACTCACAGTTTAACACCGCCTTGCTGAAGGTAATTAATCTACACAAAATGACAGATATGTTCATCCTGTGTAAAGACTATTTAGATTGAGTTCAAACTAAACGCCATATACACCAGACCAAATCCATTATTAATACCAATCATAGTTGTCATTTCCTGTCTTTCAGCAATGCAGCATCATGTCTCCTGACTGCCTGATTTCTTAACCATTTCCTTGGTCTCTGAAGTTAATGCCGTTATTGTACTTTAATATAAACGGCTTGATTGTTTGTAAGACTGTTGCTTTGCATGAATAGTGAAATCACATCCTTAAAGACATGAACTATCACTTAAAGGGCAACAGGAACAGCACATGATTAACAACTTTGATTATTATTATTATAAGTGGCTATAGTTGTTTTTTGATATAAATAGTGAGTGTATAACTTTACTTATTATCACCTGACTCTGCAAGTTTTCTAAATGTTGCCAAAGTTTTATAACAGCTTTACAGTAGGTCATTGTTTTGTAGTTTACTTCCACTGCTCTAATCAGGTATTTTTCACATGCAGCTTGTGTCATAATTTAAGTCATTATAATAAAAAAACGTATTAAGCTTGGCTCAGACTACACAAGTTCTTGGTTAGGGTTGGACCCAATTCAAAGGATAAAATCGTGCCGGGACCTTTGTCAGTATAGCGATGTTTGTCCGAGATCATCTGTCTGGTATTGAGAGGGGTTACTGAATATGTGTAATTCTCATTTTCAAAACCAGTAAGGATCACAAATTGCTCAGCAAGTTAAAATTCAGACAAAGCTAGTGACAACGCTCTAAATTTGAATTTGGACAGGACAGCCTGAGGGAGACAGGATATGTTGGGAGAGAGTGAGAGAGAAGGGGGGGGTGACATCTACCAAATACTGTCAGGATCGGGAGTTGTACCTGTCACTGGTGTGATGAGGACTGAAGTCTCTGTACATAGGGTGCCTGCTCTCCCAAACCCTTTTAAACCAGTGCCCTGACAAGCTCTAATCTTAGTTTTTTTTAATATGCCATCAACCTGTCAAGGACTGCAGGTGAATCTGTGATTCCTATTTAAGGTATCAATGTGAAAGAGTCTCGTGTTTTAGTTCTGAATTTTGATGTAATCTTTGTTGCCTAGTGTTCATAGCTGTTGTGTTTTCTGCATTTGACTTTCTATAAATAATTTTAAGCTTGTCGCTACAGTGGTGGTGGCATAGGTTTTCCACTCTCTGTGTTGTTTTAAGGTATTGTAGAAGTAGTTTGAGTTGTTAATCACCCTAACCAGTTCTTAAAACTATTAATACCAGAATATTTTCATTGACAGCCCCCAGGTAGAACAGCTGTACTTTCATTTTAATGGTGGAAAGAGAGCGAGGACACGCATAGAGGCTCCCTGTGTCTCATAGACTTTTCATTCTGCTCAAATGTGGAAATGAATCACAGCTCTTATCATCTGGTGACTATCAGCCCACACATCGCTGACTAAGATTGTTCCTGCTGCTGGCTCCATCCTCATTCAGTACATACCCCACCCCCATACTCCTCAGCCTCCCAATCAGCCTTATATCATTGCCTTAACCTGCTTATATGAAGAGATGCAGAGTCCCCCGGGCCCTCAGCAACTTCAAACCAGCTATTTACCATTTCAAAAGTTAACATCAGAAGTTCTTCTCTCTGCCTTTCCCTGTGGTGCTTTGTGTTCTGAGACTCATCTGAAGCCAGAATTAGAATGTTGTGGTTGGATCAGCTAAGGAAGAAAGGCTCGTGCTGTCACTTTCACTTCTGTGTTACACAGCCTGCAGTGATACTTGTCTGTTTTCTCTCTTTGCAGTTTTTGGTGCAACAGTTGAAATTCAACCTCACTCTGTGATTTGTTCTATAAAGCACTGATCTTTGATTGATGCTGAGGAATCCCTGGCAATATGTTCAGATGTTTTTGCATTTATTTTTTTCTACATTTACATCCGTTAGCATATGTTTCTACTCATAGTGAGGTGTTGTGTAAGTGTGTTTTTTCCCCCAGCTTATTTATTACAGCGAGGGACTGGCATCTGCATGAATATGAAGGAAACACTACAGTTAACTAACATGATGTGCTTTCTCCTAATTAACTGATCGCTGGCCACAGCTGCGGGTTATTACTACAGAGTAGCCCATCTGCTCTAGGAAACATAATTAAAAACTTCAAATGACGGCTGGTTACCTGCTTCATGTAAATAAAAAATGAAAGTGTTAGACTGCTAGCTGCTTGATTTAAACTCATAGCTATTACTGCAATAAGCAAACAAAAAATTCACCCAGGAGTCCTCTTTTCAGCTGAAATTGAGAACTTGAGCCTGTTCAACCCTTTAGTGGTTCCCATGAATGATGGGATGACCAGATAGAAATTCAAATCTATATATATGTTACTGAAAATCCCCTCATGCTGCAGCTGCAAAGCTCTGCTCACCTGGAGCTGCTGTTTTCCATCTGCTCTTGCACACAGCGGCAGTTTCCTGCTCTGCTGTCAGCTGATAGGCTGCAGGCTTGGTTGCCGTGTCACATGGAGTGATCAGGGCTATAGTTCTTCCTTTCTCTGCCTCTTCCGCTCCCGGCTATCTTTTATTTTTCTCCACACTTACAATTACGATGTGAAATTTGAGGCAATTCAGGACAAGTCTGCTGTCCTTACCTGGCTGGCACCATTGCAGTTTTTTTTTTTTTTTTTTTTTTACAGAGGTTGGCTAACTGTCTGAACTCATTGTGGCATTGCAACATTAAGGATAAGTCTGTCACACCCAAGAGTGCCTGCCTTACTTCAGTCAGTGTTTCTGTGATTATTCATCAGAGCTTGTGTTTGCAGTTTCAGTTTGCTGCTTGCAGAGATTTATTAGGCAGCTCGCTACAACTGCTGCTGAAGCGCTCAGTCATAATCCTCTTAAGTTTGTGTATGCGTGTAATGAATACAGAGCAAAGAAAGTCAGGACAGAGTGGGTGGAAAGTGCATAGGGAGTGTGTTGTGGGTCAATGTCAGAGGAGCAGATACTATTAACCACTGTTTGGCTAATATATGAGTGATAATAGCATCCATTTTTTACCATCCCTTCCTCCTTAAATAACGAGGCTGATGCAAGATCTGATTATGTGCTATGGCGGTATTACGGCAGCACTAAGAAGCTGATTATTACTGGAGATATGAAACATGGAAATTAATAGGTCGTCTTATTTTGCCGTGCAGTATTTTGTAACTGCAGTGGAGGATTTGTAGTCAAAGTTCAAAAAAATTGCAAAATTATACCTGACTTGAACTTTGTCTCAGGTTGTGTTGCAATTAAGTAGATTTTTGGTCGGATTAAAACAAGTCCAAGGCTGATTTGAAAGGCTTGTCCAGAATTTTTGAAGTGGGGTTGAATGAGGTACTTTTCAACTGTGAGTTTATTTCCTGCATTAGATTACAGTCACCACCATGCTAGCTTGGGGAAGCTGTGTGGAGAGTACCAAATGAAATCTTTACGAGTCGTGACTGTGGACATGGTTTGGAGTAAAACTTAACATGGCCTCAGGTTGCTAAAATACTCGTTACTTTGATGCTTTTTGATACCACGTATTTTAAAATGACACAATCTCCGTTATTGACGCTGTGACGATCTTTTTTAATTAAAAGTACCAAAGCTTTAAAAAGACTTCAAATCTTTTTGAATTTTTATTATAAGCTGCTGTAATTGAATATCATCGGCACTTTTTTGGGGGTCATTTCCAGCATGTATATTGTAGTTTTGTAGCCAGTTTTTGATGCAAGCTTGATGGAGACTAAACTACAAGCTGAAACAACCTCATGCATGGCACAACCACCAAAAATCAAATAATGGTGCTGGTGTCAGAAGAACTAAACATTTTTCTGCTAAACAAAGAAATCATCCGCTATAACTGCAGGTGTTATCGCACTAAATATCTACCCGGAAAGACATAAAGGAAGACAATTTTTAACTTTAAGTTTTCTTATACTTTCTTTCAAAGTTTTCCTTTCTCACCATCCCCACCTCATATCTGTCTGTATCTGTAAACCACAAGGAGCCCACAAGCCTTGGATCTGGATTTAAGCTGTCAGCAGCCTGCAGCTTTAACGTCTGCTGCGGTGTGGTTCATGCTTTTCATCACAGCCGCACCAAAGCACCAGTTTTTTCCTTTTTCTTAAAGCACCTTAAGTGACGACTCCTCAGTTCTTTTTAGTGCACTTCAAACAGCATTTTAAACCCACCACGATAGATTTAACCTCTGTTATCTTTTCTGCTGCTCTCACTCAGCACTGAGCTTTTTCAAGCAGGTGGTTCAGTCACCGCTTAACCCAAAGCCACCTTGTGTGTATTTGAAAAGGGAGGCATGAACTTGTCTCATCACATCTCTTAGACTGAGACATTTAGACCTCTGACCAGTTTGCTAACTAACACATGGCTCTAACCTTTTCTTAAAGACAACGTTGTTTCTCATTCTGAGGCGTGTATTGATTTTAAAGTGGGATGAATCCCTTACAGGGCTGTAAAGGGCTTTGAGATGGCCATTACACCAGAGGAGGATACAATTTGAATGAAAAGAGAAGGGTTTGTGTTTGCCCATTAATTATGTCTTTGTACAATAATCAATATGTTGCACTGTTTTTTTTTTTTAGTTAAACACCTATCTCTTACTCCCTGAAGAGGCTTTCCCTCTTTCTGCTGTGTGTGTCTCCAAACCTTTCATAGCGACATACGTTAACTAGTCTTATTCAACCTCAAGTTCAAGATTCTTTGTTGGCATTAATGGTAACAATCATAGTTGCCAAAGGTGCCATCAAGGACTGTGGCAACCATTCAGTCACAACACACGCATATACAAATGTCAATGAGTTTGGGGTCTTCTGATGACGCGAAACTGCTTTAAGTTTGTCTGTTTTTATTAGGCTCAAGGACATAATCTCCCCTTATGATTTTCTCGGAGGAGCATCTTGTTTGTTCTATGAGGCAGCCCTTGTCAGATTAATGTGATTAATATTATTTCAGAATCTTTTGGTGACCCCTGTGAACAAAATGGTACCTCTAATCTCTTTGCTGGTGTCTCCAGAACATGTACTAGTAGTGTGGGTTTTTTGGAATAAAAATCTCGGCTTGCTTTATTTAAAAAATCTAATGCGCAAATCTTTGCCCTGGAAAATGCAACCTAGCCAGCTAAATGGTAAGCGGCATTATTCGATCTTTATGCTGATGTTTTCTTTTGTGGGTCATAGACTGTGTCTAACAGGCTAAAAACTCCTCACAGGAGTTTTAATAGAAGTTGGTTAAAAAGTAGAGCAACCTAAAACTGGATTAACACTTCATTTTTAAAGTTAACCTTCCTTTCTGTCGTCAAATCTGCAGAATGCGTGAGGACATGTCCACCATGGTGTGCGTGAAGGAGGAGGAGGACCCTGGGGAGAAGCTGTCCCAGGATGAGATCATCTCCAGGACCAAACAGGTGATCCAGGGGCTGGAGGCCCTGAAACAGGAGCACCACTCCATCCTGGAGGGCCTGCTAGGCACGCTGCGATGCCTGAAGCAGGACGAGGAGGGCGTGCTGGTGGAGGAGAAGTCCCACATGATCCGCAAGTCCATGGAGATGCTGGAGCTCGGGCTGAGTGAGGCACAGGTACGTTTCTGCAGCTATTTGGAGTCTTGCATTACTTTTTTTTATGTTTTCTTTTGTAAGGGTTCTCCACAGGTACTCTAGTATTTGTTCCACTTTAGAAACAGTGTGGAGATAAAAGCATTTTTAAAATGTCTTTTTACTAATTTCAAGCGACTGTTTCACGAGATAGTGGAGCATCAGACTTTTTGAAACACAAAAAAATGCAGTTGGTGCGGTCTTGCTTTTAGTTAACAGTTTCTGTAATAATGCTCATAATAACATACTCATAATAAGAAGGTTTTGCAGAAATTCCAGTCCAGTGCAGAGAATTCATTTTTCAAGTGATCCATCATTTGACCGTTTTCTTTCTCTTGTCACCCACCATTTATCCTCTCTGAAAAGAAGAGATCAGAAGTGAAACATTTTAAAAATGCAAATTTTTCAGCGAACTCCAGATTTTGTTGTGTCATCTCTCAGTTGGCAAACATGACCTATGAGTCACTGATGAGTCAGTTTTTGACTCTCATCTCAATCCCCCTGCAGACTTTGTTTAATACACTGCACCCTGCAGACTTTGTTTAATACACTGCACCCTGCAGACTTTGTTTAATACACTGCACCCTGCAGACTCTTAATATCCACCTTCAACTTCTTTTGGGTAGCTCGCATTCTGGGTAAAGTACAGTTAATTCATATTTTTCAACCTAATTCTTGTCTCTATGTCTGAAACTCTTAGTATAATTACACCCGTCTCACCATTTCACCTTACAACCTCTGCTATTAGGTGGATGCTTTTACCCATAGTGCCTCACTGTTACACAAGTGTACACATATTTAGTTATGGTGGGGAATGTACTCTCATCCCTGGCAGTTTTAAGCACCCTACTTTACACAACATGCCACTGAATCTGTTACTATTTGAGACCAAAACTAGTCATTTGTGGGTTGTTATTGAAGCACCGCTCCTTTTGTTTGAAACTTCCTGGTAATAGGATAATGTAAAATCAAATGCTCTTAATTAGTGCCACCCTCCTCACACATTCAGGTGTGCAGAGATTGATTTCCATCTTAACTAGTACCAGAAATCAAGAGTTGTTTTTGGAAGACTTCCGAATATTTTTGTTGTAAAGACCATTTATACAAGAAATTTACCGTCCACTTGATCATCCAAAAGACTTAAACATTTTTCCTACGGGATTTTGTTATTCTTCAACTATGAAGCAACTTTCCTCTTCGTCCAGGTGATGATGGCGCTGTCCAGCCACCTGAGCTCAGTGGAGTCCGAGAAGCAGAAGCTCCGGGCTCAGGTACGCCGGCTCTGTCAGGAGAACCAGTGGCTGAGGGACGAGCTGGCAGGGACGCAGCAGAAGCTGCAGAAGAGCGAGCAAAGCGTAGCCCAGCTGGAGGAGGAGAAGAAGCACCTGGAGTTCATGAACCAGCTGAAGAAGTACGACGAGGACCTGTCCCCATCAGTGAGTGCTCAGGTCATGTTCTCACCCGTTCATCATGCCCTTGTGTTTAATTTGTTTTACCAGACGACATACGGTTTAAGTCTGACTCCAAAACAAAGAAACTGAAACAGGTTACCGATACAGTAGATCTCTATGAGCTTTAAGGGTTTCAGGTATCAGCCGTGAAGTGACTGATCCAGCTTCATTCTCACTGTCAGTATAATTCTGTTTTTGCTATCAATTTCATTCACTTAGTCACAGCGAGCTGTTGACTCTATTTTAGGAGCCACAGCAAAAGTTGTCCTCTGGCTGGCTTACATAACAATGGTTCAAGTGAGTTTATATGTGATGTACTCAGGTTTAACAATTAGGAGTATGAGATTACTTGAATTGTACCACTGTAACCTGAGCTCTAGTATGGGTAATGAAAGAACAAAGTGGTATTGGTTCAGAGGACACAAGGGGACTCAGAAGCATACTCCATAACATTTCCATAAAAAGGAATTTCAATAAGATGCTATCCAACCAGTGGGAATAAATTGAAATGCTTTAAATTCATGATAAAAATTCCATCTAGATATGACAAATACAGCCGTACTATCTGCTGCAGTGGGATTGTGTCAGTTATCAAAGTATACATGTGGTTACACCAATAATTAGCTGACACTACTGGGAGAAATGTCTATAACCAGGCATGGCTGAAGGGAAATCTACAGGTTTTAATATGTAGTGAGAAGTGGACAACATGACTACAAATACTGTACAATAATGACCTCAGCAATGGGACACATTTTGTCACACGCTGGTATAACTTTTGATTGAATGTGCTTGACTGGAACAAGGTGACAGAACCGCTACATCGGCAGGTATAAAAGTAGCGTTTAGTAATTTTATTCACCGCCTTGTATCTTTCTCCATTTCCTTCCATCTTATCCTCTTTCTCTCCCCTCTCAGGAGGAGAAGGACTCCGACTCAAGTAAAGAAACTCTGGACGATCTCTTCCCAGATGACCAGGATGACCAAGCCCCAGGAAGTAAGTTTTCCAGCTTCCTTTGTTTCTCTCCACTCTGGTTGATTTCTCAAGTATCTCCAGTCCTGAACCTTAAATATGACATGGAGTTCCAGGCCTTGGGACAAAGTAGAATGTTCCTATCTTCTAGGTATGCAACTGTACATGGTAATAATATCTTAAGTTTTCATACCACAGCAGTGAAACTGGTGACTTCAGTGGATGTACTGTGAGTCAGAATAGATCACAAAATAGACTGAGGTGTTTGTCAGGCTTCGTTATCATCTCTCTCTTCTCACACAACCCCTGGCCTGTCTCTCTTTTCCACGCACACACAGACACACACACACCCTGTTTCTTCTGTTCTCCCACTCTTCATGTCCTTCCCATCACTCAGTGTTTGATGGGGCCGTCTTTCAATAGTCCAGGCAGTTTAACTGTGCTGGCTACACAGGCCCATTAGTCAGGACCTAGTTAAGCATGGAGGGAGGCCAAATGGGGAAGAAAACCCTCCAGACCAGATTGTTGTAATATAGATCCAGGATTTCTACAGCGTATTCTCTTTGTGTGAATGCAGTCAGGTGAAATAATGTTTGGCAAGATCACAGTGATGTTGCTTTGAAATGATTTATCTTTGAATATGAGGATAAACATTTGTTGGCATAATACCACTGGAAAGAAAATGAAATCACACAATTCTGCGTAGCATAAGCCTGTTTGTCTTTGTGCGGCCGATTACAAAAGCCTCATTTGACCGAGATTATAACTATTGCCAACTAGATTGCCCCACCAGAACAAGTACCTCGCTAATTTGGCTGAATTAACGGAAATTTACAGCAGCTTTGAGACAGATAGGGACAACTGACCTGCAAGCTTCTGGTCTGCACAAAAAAACAAGCAAGCTGTTTGTTCCTACACTTGGCAATGAGTTACCTAAATCCCCTTTTTGCACCAAGGTGATTCCCGTTTGGCTCTTGGCATTAGTTCGTCAGCCAGTTTGAATTGCTGTACAGCAGACTTGTTTACACTCTTCGGATCATTGTTTGAGCCAGACTACAGCTCAGTGAACTCCAGTTCTTTGTTTCTGTTTAATTGAACCTGCTGGCTACAGGTCCAAATGTTCTTCTCTTCAGAAATCAAGCAATGAAGATTTAATCTTAACATTTAATTCAGCTCTCTACATGTCATTTTTTCATTTACGGAGAAAAATGATCAAGTGACTATAATTTCAGCGACATAGTTGCAGCACACAAGTCTCTGATGCTCTTTCTAAGGCAGCATCTTGGCTGAACCCAGCTTCTTTTTTTCACAGGCCAGACAGCTGCCTGTGGTATTTCCTCACTTTTATAGTGTTTCATGTGTTTTGATTGAGACTTCTCTATGCTTTGGCTTGAATTATGATGACTACAGTGCAGGTTAAAAAGCTGAGGAAGCAGAACAGGTTGTTTTTGGGATACTGTTTCCAATTCATTTTTTCATTTTTTCGGACGGAAAATTTGCTAAATTAGGCCGATTTTTCAGCTTTTTCCTTAGCAGTGTTAGTCGAGCCTTTGCTGTGTCAAGCGTTGTAGCAAAGTTTGAATTATGACTTGAGAGGAGAGAGAGAGACTTTAATATAGAATATAGCTGTGAGAAGAATTGAGTTGGTGAAAAGAGTATAAGATTAACTTTATGCAGCATAAATCTCAATAGAAGGGACCGCCATGTAGACGTCAATACTGCATAATGATTGAAGAAATGAGACGTTTTCCTTCTGCGTTATTAAGATAATCACATCAGCGTATTGCTGTAAATAAAATAAGTCAGGGAGCTGCATGCAGAGAAGTGCAAGAGAAGAAAATACATTCACAAAGACATTTAAGTATTTCATACCAAAGAGGGGGCAATATTCTTTGGAAAAAAATAAGCATCTAGATTGAATCAAAAATGTTTTTTTGATATTCCTTTGAACAAATAATTAATTAATCAAATATTCTTTATCGCTCCCAAAATGAAATTTGGCTTTGGCATCACTACATCACAAGGTTGAAATGGACCTTAAGTAGTCAAAAAGCCAGAGGCTCTGATAGCCTGAAGAACTATTAGTACCGTAATTGTAGTTGAGGTTTGAGATTAAGATCTTTTAATAATCATAAGTCAGAGTAATGCAGTAATTATGCACCCGCACCCATTTACTCATCAACACCTCTATGTGCTTATTGTTGCACTCCCACACCCACCCACACATTCCCACTCACACCTTCGTCAGTGTTTACAGTAAATACTAACAAGTAGCTACATGTCAGGAAGGTAAATACAGAACTCAAAGTATAAAAATAATAACAAACACAGAGGGTGAAAGTATTGGCGAGGGTGAGAAGCAACAGCTTTTTGTTTACACGTTTCCAAACTGCGAGGGAAAAGGATACTTGAATCTCTCGGCTGGTTAATAACATGAAGTAATACGCAGACCTGAAATGGAGGCAATGCTGTTAAGCCCTGTGTGAGTTTGAATGAATGAGTAGATGGATGACAAAGGATGGAAAAGCAGAGCAGGAGGAACTGTACCCAGAAAGAGAAAATCAGGATGCATTCAGGATCTGCCGGTGCATAGGGAAGTAACGCGTCATTGAATGCTGCTTCCACTGACATTAATCCTCTCAGTGTGAAATGGAGCTGCATGATACTCTGTGTGAGGATGTGTGTGTGTATGTGTGTGTGTTATTGTGTGTAGTGTGCTGCACAAGTAGACAAGATATCTTTCCCCTTTACGCTTATTCAGACAGCCTGAAATGCTTTTGGGGTTTTTGGATATTGCTCTCAGCTGGAAGAAGATAATGCTGGAAAAAAAGCTGAAAATGATGATGACAGCTCTGCTTTTGTTTAGATTTAGCCTAAGGCTCTTACACAGTGTTTTTTTCGGCTCAAATATTTACTTTATAGTCATTTACTTTACTCTGTTTATCCCAGAAAAATCTTGTAAAGATTTAGTGTCATGTTCCTGTTACATTTCTAAAAGTGGGGTCCAAGAGATTTAGTGTTTGACCTCCCCAAATGTTCCGGGAAGAACTAAAATTGGAATAAAGATCGGTCAAAAGCAGAGTCTGATATAGCTTTCTATTCTTCTGTTCAACCGCCTCCCCTTGAAACATCAGCTTTGTACTTGTTGCAAGTAGATGTAGGACTTGTTGGCATAGCAAGGATGAAATATCTCAAAAGGTTAGACTGCTCGCACACCACATGGCTCCAGTATTCAGGAAATGTATTTCACCAGGAAATAAATCAATTTCTGGATTATTGGAGCCCTGTAGTGTGCGATCCGTCTTTCTCTTTATTTTAAGTGACTTTTGTGCTCAACTCAGCACCTGCCATGTTTGGTTTGGATGTGCGTGTTTTCTGGATTGTTGGATGTCGTTGCCACTTAAGCGCCTCCCTGGAGGGTGATTTAGAATCCTCCTGTCCTTCAAACACAAAGCTCCAGACGTGACTGATGCATGACGTAGGAAAGTATTAAGACAAAAACATATCACATCTATCTTTTTATGTCCAGGTGACTAATAGTTTATAACTCATTTTGAGATTTGTTGACGCAGAATAACTGTTTAGCTGCAGTGCTCAGAACTTCCTCCTTTGCCGCTGTGGATAATCCAAACTGATTTAGTTATTAGCAGCACCTGGCGCTTGATGTAAATGCTGAGTAGTGACATTTTGAGGTGTTGTTAAGATGCTTTAGGACAGTTCTGCAATTGAGGCCCTTTTTTGTTTTTTCTTTTTAATGCCTCTCTCTACCATGAGCTGGTGTTAAGTCGACAGGCTGCCGTGTTGTGAATGGTTGTGAACACCTGGTATCACTTAATGTCTGAAAATGTCCGTCTGGTCAGTGCTATTACTGCAGTGGGCTGCCCTAAGAAGAGGCGACTCTTTTTCAGAGTAAATATAGAGCTGACTGCCTTTAATAAGAAACCCCATCAGGTGGTTTCCTGACCTCTCACTCTCACTTTCACACATTATTACACACAGTCAGACACACACACAAACTGCATGTCATAACAGACATCACAGTAGTCCTCCTGACCCTGTACACAGTAGCTACCACATTTACTGTTCATCATAACATAATGAGGACATTGTTTATGTGTAAATAATCTTGTTTGCAGGGCATATGTTAGCAGCCAGATGGTGTTTGTTTGTTGTGCTCATTTGTGGGAACTTGGATAATTAATGGCTTCAGAGATAAACTTTAAATGTAGCAACAGAAAAGCAGTATTCATCACAGTTTGGGGGCTGCATTAGCTCAGTCTGTAAATATTACAAAAACATTACAGATAGAAAAGTAGAAAATAAACATAGATCAATAGAAATTTGTTTAGAGAAATCAATAAAGGCCAGTTGCACTAAAATCATCTTGTGTCCTGATGTTAAATCTTTCCCTCCATCTCCCCCTGTGTGTCCTTTAGTTCAGCCGACTCACGGCAGTGCTGCAGCAGCGGCCGCCCAGCAGGGAGGCTACGAGATCCCAGCCCGTCTGAGGACCCTCCACAACCTGGTGATTCAGTACGCCTCTCAGGGCAGATACGAGGTGGCTGTGCCCCTCTGCAAGCAGGCCTTGGAAGACCTGGAGAAGACCTCTGGACACGACCACCCCGATGTGGCCACGATGCTCAATATCCTAGCTCTTGTTTACAGGTGAGTTTTTTCTGTAAATGTGGCTCCTAGAATATGATCCTGGCCATCCTTTGATCCAGGAGGGAGTTTCAGGGGTGTTGTTTCAAACTTACAAAGGACTTTAGTAGATGTTGAAAGTCTTATTGGCCCCAGGAAATTAAATTCTTTGGAGCCAGTGTTGATGTTTTTTTTAAGAGTCTGTGATTTTTCATGAGATCTGGATTCCAAGTGGCTTGAGAAGAGAATTTTCTCTCTGTCTAGTTACTGCAACATTAACATTAAAAGTTTACAACTGCAGACAGAGTGAGAACTAATATTCAGTTTGCTGAAAACACTTTTGTTCTAGCAAATGAAAGTCCTCAATAGCTCGTAAATCCCTAAAGTCTCCGGGCAACTCTGATTATTTAACAAGCCTTCCCACAATCTCAGAGGGGAGTATATGAGAGAGAAGCCTGTAACTGAATGCTGGGACTCTGTTTGCTAGTTATCAATAAAAGGAATGCCTTTAACCTTGTTGCTTCAATAGCATAATTCAAATACTTTCAGAGCTAACAAAATCTGAAGAGAAACATGTGATAGAAGCTATTGCATGTCTTCTCGTTTGTCACCGTTACAACATGGTGGCTTTTCCTTGAAACCCTTGGTAACAGCTCTGAAAGCATTGTGTGACAGGCCTCTATAGGACCCTCCAAATAATAGTTGGATGCCTTTCAATGCTAGGAGTGGAACATAGCAAACATAGCAGACACAGCCAAAGATTTACAGTACTGTAACAGAAGTGGGGAAGCGTTAATTTCCCAGGTCAAAAAAACAAAAGATCAACACACAAGAGCTGGAGAAGAATTTTACACATGTTTTTTTACTTCCATAAATCGTATCCATTGAAAAGTCACGTTTTTGGTTTGGTTACCCTGGAGGAATGAAAGACTGGGTTTACTTGTCGTCAGTGGACTGTGGGAACTTCTGCAAAGGTATTTTAAACCATGTCACCTGAAAATAATGGGCTGTAAGTGGAAATTGTTAGCATAGTTTATCATTCTGTATCTTCTTTGTGTGCCCTGTCCGTCCATCTGTGTTAGCGTCATTGTGTCTGACTCTGTTTGCTCCTGTCTGTCAGGGACCAGAACAAATATAAGGAGGCAGCCAACCTGCTGAATGATGCTCTGGCTATCAGGGAGAAGACTCTAGGCAGGGACCATCCAGCTGTGAGTACATCCTCCTCTGAATTACATCAAAGTCATTTTGTCCTGCTCAGTTTTCTGGCTATGAAATGTTGGATGGTATTATTTTTCTGACTCTACTATGATCAGAGGGATGTGTTATCCCGTGTATGAGTTCAACGTAATAGCTTCAAAGGGTGGTTAGTCCTTGCTGTCGATTGCTGAAAACCCCTACACAAAAAAACACAAGACAGGTTTAAGCAGCTTGGTCCGTATGTGTGACAGCATTTCAGAGATTATGTCACATTATGGGGACGATACATAGTCACTTTTTTTCCTGAGAGTTGCATAAGAAGGTTGTTGGCACTTTCATGTCTGCACTTAACAGCAATTGATTGGTTAGCATAGCTTAGCATAACATACTCTTAAAAGCTTGCCTTGCTTTATTTGAAGATGATGAAATCCACTGAAGAACACCAGTTTACACCAAATATCTAATGATTAATCCAAAACCTTTATAAATAAAGTCCAAAATCCAAATGTTTTATTGGGTTTTTTTTTATGTGTAGTAGTTAGTCAGCTGTTTTGTTAATTGTCATTCATAACAAGCTCATGGAAGAAGCTTCACATTTAAGTACAGGGTTATTAATCTTCTCATCTCAACCTCAGCAAGAAAGTTAATAAAATGTTTCCAAAAATGTCCAGTGTCCCTTTATCATGAGTAAGTACAGCTAATGGAAACAAAACCTTTATAAGAGGCTGCTTGTTGCAGACTGAGCTGTCCACCATCATGTCAGTTCACTCACTTTGCAATATCCCCACTGCCCTTTGATCTGCATTTATTTGTGGCTGCTGCAGTGTCCTAATTCCCTCTCGGGGATCAATAAAGTGCATTAAAACTTCTCGACCATGCTCTCCTTCAGGTAACACATCAAACAAAGCAGGCAGCCATGATAACAGTGCAGCCAAAGTAGTTTTTGAATTACAGTTTTTACTTATCACTCATCATGATACAAAGAGCCTGAATTGACCAGAGCGTGTCAGAGTGCTGCTTTTAGATGTAATGTACTTTGTATCATGTTATCCCATTGGGTTGTGCCGGGTATTTGGATTCATTTTAATCACCACTCAATGTATCGTATGTCTGCTGCTGTATTAAATAACCTGCCTAAAATTATGATTTCACCTTTTTAACGTGTAGTTTAACCACCTAACAACAACAACAAACTCATATCCCAGTAAACACAAAGGTTTCATTAATAATTGAACCGGGGCTGTTCTCTAACCCATTAACCTCTGTTCATCAGTGTGATTGTAAACAAACAGCACATCCACTAACTGTGTTAACTCCAGCAGGCCTGTGTCTCCACTGTCTGGACCTCCGTCACTCACCACTTTGTCAAACTGAGGTTAGCCCTCTCCCCATTTCTCCCCTCCCACCTCCCACCTCATTCTCTAATCCTGCCACAAGGTCCTGATCCTTTGGAAGTGATTCCTTTAGGTGATTTCTTACGAGACATTTTGGCAACAATACAGAAAATTGTCTGACACTGATTTCTCTTTTTATGTTGTCTCATCACAATTTTTCTTTTCACTTGGTCTCTTGCTCTTGGTCTCTTAAACTTTTAATCACTTACAATTACTTTCCCGTTGGTTTGTTGTGAAAGAGGGGTTTTAAATCAAGGCTCTAATTTTAGATGCGCCTGATATTCATGAAAAAACATGATCTAGACCTCAGGTTTGATCAAGCACCTTTGAATGTACATGTATCATCACACATATCATCTACACAGTATGAACAATGTTTTGGCACAATGCATATTTCTCAGTGTTGTGATAATGATATGAAGAAGTTAAAGAGTGCATATTACCTTATACAAACACTTTAAATGTTCATGTTCTTCAATCATTACACAATACCTGTCAGTCCTGAATCCAAAATAAACGCTCTTTTCTCCACCTATAAAATGGGTACTTATGAAGTTGAGGGTTCATTTGTGTGGTGTGAAGGATGGCCATTGTTTACATATAGTTCATTTTCATATTTATTGGGAAAAAAACAGGGATTTGGGATTAATTGCTACATCACATTTTAATTGTGTTTACATAGTGGCTGATTGGGTGGTCTGGAGCTTTGATCGTTGAGCGACAGCTGAGGAATAGGACTTGGCATGGAAACTGTATCTTCTCTCGTTGGGTGATGCTAGTGTTAAACTAGTTTATCATAGAATATGAAAACCTGTATAGTTACCATGCAGGGTAGGCTTTCCAAGGCCTGAACTGAAATAGTTAAAGACCCCCCATCTGGGTGCTGTTGTGTTGAAGCTCTCCTCAGAGTAGAAGAGGGTCACAGACTAAAAGCCTATGATTGCGGTTTCTGCCCACACATCAATTTAGGTATCAAGTTCTGAACAATCCATGTGGGGTCTGCTTTGGGGCTTTTGACATGGAGACCTGGAGGAGGGTGACAGGAAAGAAGAGCCGATTTCATCTGAACCAGAAGGATGTTGTGTTTTTGGACTTTTGAGGACATTTAGAGTACCAGAATCATTGTTATAGTATCTCCTTCCTTGGGTCTCCAGCTGTACATGACACCATATTTGGCAAAAATACACGCATTAAATCTCAGATTACTTCAGTTGTCCATCTTGATGTATGAGTGACAGAGCAGCTCTCTACATCATCAATGTAAAGGCATAATTCTGACAAAATGTGTCCCTTTAAACTTTTGTTTACATAGTGCGCTTGTAACACTGAAACTCTCACATTGGTTTTGATACTTTATTAGACAACGAGGAGAACACAAACCATGGACATTGATATACCCTGACCCTGTTTTTCAGGTTGGTTCTTCTGAAAATTAGCTTAATTATGTTGCAAATCCCGCCCCAGATTAGCAAAGTATAGCCTAGCCTCTGTTCTGTTACTCTGACCTGGCATCTCCTGTGACTAATACACTTCTATTGACTAGTACCACATGCAACCCCACTTCAGATTGAACAGTCACTGAAGTAGTTCATGAGTGTTTCTGTTACTAGACCAGGCGGAAGATTGATCATTGACTTTTGTAGCATCTGTTGAAGTTTCTTAGACACATATAAGTGTTCAACAGCTTCTCGGATATAGTCATATTTGAAGCTGTGGGGATTTTTTTTTATCTTTACAGTAAAATTAGGATCCACATAAATCATGCTTAGCAGATCATTTCATGGAAAACACTTTTGGAAAAGTAAGACAATTAAGTTTGTAAATGCAACAGCCTCCTCCTTTTGCCCTGACCTCCGCCTCCTCTGGTCTTTCTAAATTACCTCCCCCTCATTCAGACACCTCCGTCCTCTCTTCGCCCTCCTTCCTGTCCTCCCACTCTGCCCACATGGCCACCAGATCCTTTCTGAACCAGAGATCAGAGGTGACCTCCAGGCGCCTCTGGTTTCCCTCCTCCTGAGTGCACTGTGGAGATTCATCCTACGGCTTATTGGGATCAAATGACAGCCCAGCACAATCACTCTCAGCTCTGCACATCCTCCTCCTCCTCATTAATTACCCCTAGATTAAGCACTGCGCTGCTGTGGTGGAGTCCTGCGGTTGCACAAACGTTCCAGACGTTGGTGACGAAGGGTTTAAAAAGTATTTTGAAATGACTAATTTGTTTGTGTCCCTGTCAGGTTGCTGCCACCCTCAATAACCTGGCTGTCCTGTATGGCAAGAGAGGAAAGTACAAAGAAGCAGAGCCTCTGTGCAAGAGAGCGCTGGAGATCAGAGAAAAGGTAGGTCAAACGTCATCAAACACCATGACTAAACAGATTCAGCAGAAGTTATACAAATAAAAGGAGAGCGCCCCCGCCCCCTCCCCCCCCCCCCCAGAGTTCACATCTGGTCTTTTTCTTAAATTCATTTGACTTAAAACTTGTACTTTAAAACAAAACTTTACTTCCACTTTCAGACAAACTTTGTCCTACTTTGAAACAAAGCAGTCAATCACTGAACACTGGGGATTTCACTCAGAAGATGTTCCCCATGAGTCATTGGTTTAGAGGCAGCTGAATCAAGGACACACTTCCTGTCGCCAAGCCCTGTCAAGCTTTCCGTTTTAGTACAGCTTGTTCATTTAACAACAATGACAGTGAAAGATTCACTCTCAGTGGATCACTATTCTAAAATGACAGTTGACAGTTACGGGTTTGGAAGCTGCTCTTAATAAAATAAGGTTTTTCTAAAACGCAATGAGTTACAACTCACAACTCTGGGGACCACAGACATTCAAAACGCATCCAGCTTTTTGCTCAAATTAATTTGTTTTCTGTCATGTAATAGTTTTTCGACTGTGTTGCAAGTAAACATTCATCTTACACCACATTTAGGCTTATTCATGTTTATAGAGGAAGAGAGGCTGGGACGACATTTCTGCACAATGGATGACAGACAGACAGAGTCTATGCACGTTTCTTGTTTTGTCATTGACTAGCCCACAGTAGTCTGTGGTCAATATATTTTAATATACAATATATTTTTAATTGATCAATAAATACAAAGTTTCAGACAAGCCCATTTGAATTCCATGCACGGTTGGGAAAGCCTGACTTATCATATCACCAAAATAAATGCAGCTGGTTCATTTAACGTCCCTTACTTTTGGAAATAATGCACAGTATGGAAACAAGCTAGATTGCTGTTTCCATTGGAGCAGTTAAACACACCGATTTATTGAATTATCTTACAATAAAAACACCCACCACCAAACAAAGTATTGCTTCGTGCAACATCTCCAAGCACAGATTCACACTAACAAAAGTGTGGAATATGGAACAGCATGTGTATTGTCAGGAAGAACATTTATTCCCTCTTCACTGTCTATCCTCAGCTGTTGGCTTAGGACAAACATTCCCTCTCTTTCCTTCACACTACTCAGAGAATGAGACGTCAGCTTTGGTTAAGCTGAGAGATGTCATTTTTTTGGTGCTACTTAAACTCGGATGATAATGCCCTCACTTCAGCTGAGAGATTTACCCCTGAACAGGAAGGGGGGGGGGAGGGGGTGCAAGGTGGCTGCTGCAGAGATGTTTCTCTATATTTATAGAAACTCAGTAAAAGCTCAGAGTCTAAGTGAGTTCTGGTGGCACCAGCGATGATCAGGTTAAGGATGTTATGACTAAAGACGATGCAGACTCCATAAAAAGATCAGTATTTTGTCTTTATACTGTAAGAGTCTGTGCTTGACTTCTGGAATGTGAAAAGATAAAATAAAGAATCTGCCAGTAAAAATGTACCAACCTTATAATGATGTAATTACACAAGTATTTGTATTCAGTATCATCACAATCAGGACTCAATGAATGTTTTCTTGAGCAGTTCCTAGTCAGGTCAAGTCAAGTTTATTTGTATAGCAAATTTAAAACAGCCTCAGCTGACCAAAGTGCTTTACAGACAAGGCGTTAAAACAAACAAAAAAAAACAAACAAAGACAGAAAAATATATTTGTTGGTCCTCCCTGCAGCTTACTGTAACATCCACATGCCTGTGCTGAACGGGGTTAAACGTTGCTCGGGGTCGATATGCCAGTTTAACCTGACTGCCTACATTCATTTTTGTATCTCAGTTTCTAGAAATCCTGCCAAACTGCGCTGCTCCTCCGAGATGCTAAACATTCACTGTGCTGTACTCTATGCTGTGTGTATTCTGAGACTGATACATCTCATTACTCTGCCATAGATCTCCATGAACACATCGATGTAGTTTATTTGGACTCAACTACATACACACACACACACACACACACACACACAATGTCCTGCTGCCCCAAATAATTACTGGAGCAACAAATGTGTTTTAATCCAACACTGCGACTAGCCCCAGACAAATTAACTATTTACTAAGTGTTCAGCTGTGTAAGGCAGCGACTGAGCCTTTTTAAAAGATGAAATGATCGACCCTCTTTAAAGATTTATGTCTTCAGTAGAAATCAGAGGCCTTGGAGCTGAGTGCCTCACACATGCTGAGGTGAGGGTTAGTTCACATAAGGAATGATTCTAGTGACTCATTTCTCTTTTCATTGAATCATTTTACGACAAAAGTTGAATTCTTTTTTTATATGTTTCACAACAAAAAAGATGATAGTAAAGAATGTCCAAGGGCAAGAGTATCATTTAAAGACAGTGGAACAATTAACTTTAACTGCGCTGAAGTGTTCAGTTGTCTACTGTGTACAGACTGTAATATCAACATTAAAATACAGGGGGCTGCCAGCCTACATTGCCTAAAACTAAATTGGCCTGAGTAAGATCTTGTGGATCGAAACGTTGTCCCGTTAAAATAAAATTAACCATCGGGAGCTGAATAGTGTGCAGACCTTTTATGCCGTTGCTACATTTCTTGTCCTGCTCCTGCATACATCTTGCCTGGGTGTGCACACACTCGTTTTCTCTTCTTGAAGCCTACACTAACTCACAAAAACGAGTCAAGCTCAGGCTAGTCGACTATCATCACAATCAGAATCAGACTTGAATTGTGTCCATCTCCATTCGGGCAAAATGCAGAGAAGTAAATACCTGAATTTGTCTAAAAACACCAAACTCGGTATTTATTTTGCCAAAACGTGGGTTCAGTGAGTGCCCTGTAAGTAGAGGCTTTCGGGCTTAATTTCAGATTAAGCATTGTTTCTAAGAGCTTCCTGGAAAACCACCACATACTGCAGCACTTTTGGTATTTGAAGGCTTCTATCAATAAACACAATCAGTTCCTCAGTGACCCCGATCTTGCCCTGTGCTCGGCTTATGGCAATCCTTTTCCAGCTAATGATGTTTACAGGGAAGCTGTCATATTTGTTACACTGTGGAGGCGTGGGAGGCCGGGGGCTGAGTGAATGCTGCAGGTGGCACCACTCGGATAGCTCTGCACCATCCTGTTGATCACACACACCGAGAGGCTGACAGTCCCCCACAGGGCGGGAGACCATCCTGTCACACTCAGGAGGGGGTTCAACCTCAGACCTCCTGCAGATTTATATATTGCAGTAATGTGAAACCAAAAATCCCCAAAAGCATAAACAGCAAGACTCTTGGTTTACCTTTTTCCTCTTTAATTTTTTGCCAACTGTTTCTCAATTTTTTCTCTCTACTCCTACTGTTCATATCCGCCTCTATCCAATGTTTTCATAAAGGTGGTTTCTCAGAGCTGCAGCCTGCAGAGAGTACACTTTTGCTGACTTATTCTCTTTTGCATTCTCTCCTCATTCATTCTCCTTTTCCTTCCTTTACTTTTTTCCAACTCCAGCCTATCTCCTCATCATTTCCTCTCTGTTCTGCAGTTTTCATACTGTCTCTGCCTCTCTGATCGTCCTCTTTGCTGTCAGACTCCCATAAAACCCTCTCTACACCTAGTCGCTAACGATCCTTCTTCATCTCTTTCACGCTTGCTATACTCACCTCTGATTGCGTTAAGCCTCCTCAGCACACAGGAAAAGCTTACTGTGCTGATTACAAACACTTCCACCTTAAAATATTATTTTGTCATGGTGGTTTTGCTTCTATTTTCATGTTCAGCTCTATGCAGACAGGACAATGCAGTTTCTGGGATAAATGTTGTTTGTTTCTCAACTGCTGTTTGTTCCATGTAATCAGCTTTTATTTAATCAAGCAGGTCAAAAGTCCACCAGTCTGGCACGGGTCAAATCTTTGAGGATACACTTATGTAGGTTAAACTGAACTGAAAGGTTGATGCTGAACACAATTCAGACAATAAAGTAAATTAGGAATGAAGAAGCAAACAACTTAAGCAGTTTCAGGCACAACATTTTGACAATCCAAAAAGACAAGATGCCAGTTACAACATGAGCTTCCCCACTTCCTGGTTCTATGCTGGTGGTATTTTCTCACTCTGTAAAAGCTGTTGCCCAAATGGCACATCCAAGAAATGCAGCTTGTCGTCTAAAAGTCATTTTTGGTTTGACGTAATGACTGTTTTTGTTACCTCCCTCTCCAATTGTTTCCGTCCCAGGTGCTGGGGAAGGACCACCCAGACGTGGCCAAGCAGCTGAACAACCTGGCCCTGCTGTGTCAGAACCAGGGCAAGTACGATGAGGTGGAGTACTACTACATGAGAGCGCTGGAGATCTACCAGACCAAACTGGGCCCGGACGACCCCAACGTGGCCAAAACCAAGAACAACCTGGTGAGAGGGAAGAAGGACTAGTGGGAGCAGTTTTTTAATGCTTGTGTCAGCTGAGAAGATTTTATTTGTATCAACCGAAATCACAATTTAGTTTTATTTCTCTGGGGGCGTCACAGTCCAGACCCTCGCTCTTAACTACACTACCACCCGGGCCAGAACGAGTTGTCCTTGCTCTGCACTCAGTCAGTAAAAGCACAACAGGTTCCCGCAATCGATTCAAAGAAAAATTTAGCAATGAACACATGGTTTAAGATCTGCCTGCACTTTTTATGGAGCAGTTTAATGTACTCCAGCAGAGCAGCGTTATATAAAATATGCATCACGGCCAATTGGCTACGGTTGCTTTTTGTTGTATTTAATTGTCTCTGGTTCTTTGTTCCCACCAAAGCTCAGCCTGTTCAAGACAAAGCAAGTTACTGAAGCTGAGCTCAAAACAAAAAGTGCAGATTTATCTCAATAATTGCAACCACATCTTTGAATTGAAATTGTCATCATATGATTGATTATAACAATTTTGTATTTGTCTGAGAAGCTAACTTTAAGATTCATCTTTAAATAGATTTCTTACCAGTTTTTTTTTTTTTTTTTTTAGGACATTTATTTTTACTGCCTATTTATTTTCATAGATTACGATCTGAGTAGCTACATCATCTCTTAGAGGTACTGCACTTACCAACAAGTTATTTTAGATTGCGCCAGTGGCCTAGTGGTAAGTTTATGTGCCCCATGTACAAAGGCTACAATCCTCCGAGTGGGCAGCCAAGGTTTGAGATCCGACCTGTGGCTCCTTTGCTGCAAGACATTCCCCACTCTCTCTGTCCTCGATTTCCAACTCTATCCACTGTCCTGTCTCTCTAATAAAGGCATTAAAAAAATTATTTGAGGTTTTACAAAGAAACATATTGTTTTAATTGAAATACATAAAACATTTCAAGGGTTCAAATTTGCTTAATTGGCAATCTTGTGTTTTTAAGTCTGCTCTGAATCCTGCAAGTCAACCAGTTGGGACTAATTGAGGTTTAGGTAAAGAAATTTAAATAATAAGGTCTTTTAAACAATGTTGCTGAAAAAACTCCTGCCTCACACATCAACTCCCTAACCTTACCCATCTCCTCATCTCACTCTATAACTGTTTCCAAAATTACGCAGTGGGTGGAGTTAGCCTCAGAGAAGAAGGTGCATTTAAACTGTTTGTAGTAAAAAGGTCGATAAAAAGCTTTTTTTGATGTTGCTCTGTGGATTCCCTGAGAGTGTAACGTCATCATTTGTGCTGACTCCTTATGTTTGGTTCTCTTTGTTTTGTTTTCCAGGCTTCCTGTTACCTCAAACAGGGCAAGTTCAAGCAGGCTGAAACTCTGTACAAAGAAATCCTCACCCGCGCCCATGAGAGGGAGTTCGGCTCTGTTGATGGTACCTACTGTGACTTTGATAATAAAAAAAGAAAAACACAGACACACATTTCAGCCGTAATCCACTCATGCAGAGTGACTTTGAATTAGTACAAATATAAACACATTAGTCGTCCTTCTACAGACCCTGCTGTGCTCCTCCTCTGCTGTAAAGGTTAATATTTTCAGGCTGCTGTATCTGTAAACAAAAATGACCTTTCAGCTGAAAAATAAAAGCCTTATTCCTTCAGATCCAGAGCTGCGTATCTTTCGTCTTTCACTAATGATTTACTTCTTCTCATGCGTCTCACTGTGTGTTTCTCTGCAGATGAGAACAAGCCGATATGGATGCACGCTGAGGAGAGAGAGGAACAAAGCAAGGTGAGCCGAATCTGAGGATAAAGGTCAAGCCTTAACCTGTGTGCTATCATGTATACGTTCTTTAAAGTAATGCATACCCACATTTTGTTTATCTAATATTGTTCACAGAATCAGTTAGAATCGTTCCCTTTTCGTCTGCTAAATCAAAGTCAGGGCTTGGCCGCACATTCAGATAACAACACACTGAGTAACACTGGCAGCAGCATTAAAGTACTCAGACAGTTTTATGATGGTATTTACGAGGGAATAAGAAGGACTCCCTTTACAAAGAGTCGGATTAGATGATGAAGTCTCAGTAATTACCATCTCCTGCTGATCTGAGTGAGGATCCCAACTAGGAGTTCATTTTTCATCACGCTTCAAAGGGTTTAGTTGTTCAGGGACTAACCAGACTGAAGAGCCCTTAATGTTGTCTTTGAAGGTATTAAAACATCCTCTTCAGTTTGTTATGGGTTCATTTTCACTTCAAGAGTCACTTCACATTTCAAGTCCATGTAGACCCTCTAAAGTGGTTTTGGTGGGTAACTCTTAGCTTTTCTTTTCTTTTTTTTTGTAGGGGAAGCAGAAGGACGGCTCACCTTTTGGAGAATATGGAGGCTGGTACAAGGCCTGTAAAGTCGACAGGTACGGTTGAGTCTTGAATTAAGTGTCTAAGTGCAGATGAGCAGTGTTTCCAGCAGATGGAAAAAAAAATAGGTTTTTAAATACTTCAGCATTAAAGGTGAGTGGACTCTTACTGAAATCTCCACACACCTTAGCTTTCCAAAAAATATACCAATCTCTCTTCTACCCCAGAAGAGCCCAAACAGACTATCTCCCATTGCTCTGTATTTCTCAGCATAGCGTCTGATTGATGCTGTGGCTCTGCAGGTTATTGTAGAGAGAGAGAGAGAGAGAGAGAGAGATGTTAGAAAATGAAATGCTCACACATACAGGAAGAGGAAAAAAAGGAAGGACGAGGGGAGAAAAATAGAAAGCACACTTGTTGCTTTCTGAATAATTGTTCATACTCTGTAGATTTGGTGTGTATCACATTGTGGGAGGAGGGTACAGGATGAGCAGGTTTAAGGTGGTTGTGGGGGAGTGAGTGGGTGTCTGATTTAGTCTATGTTCAGTTGCCCTCATTAAATTATTCTCTTTGACAAGATATTCCTCCTCGTGTCTCTGCAGCCCTACAGTGACCACCACCCTGAAGAACCTGGGCGCCCTCTACAGGCGGCAGGGGAAGTTTGAGGCGGCAGAGACTCTGGAGGAAGCTGCCCTGCGTTCCAGAAAGCAGGTGTGGTCTCTTGATGATCATGTGACTGATAACACAGGATACCTTTCCGGGGCTAAGTCATCCCTGTTGTGTTAAAACTGCAGAAATAGCTCTAAATGACCGTATTGGGTTACCAGCTCTCAGATCAAATGGCTCTGCGCAGCATTTCCTGGCAGATTAAAAGGCAGAATAGTTTCAATGTAGCATAAAATTAGGGAGACGGATGATGTATAATTAAGATGCGGGGAAGGATGCAGCTTTCAAAGTGCCTCTGGTGATGTGTTACTGATGAGATTTAGCGGGGTTTCCCGTGGAGATAAGAGGCAGTGGAGAACCCCTGCAGCCGTCATCCTAAATTAGGATTCTCTTTCAAAGTTAGTGCCAAGCATCTCTCTGTTGGGAAGTAACATCAGGCTATTTAAACCTGATCCTGTTATACCAGTGGATGTCACAACTGTAGAAATTGATACTAATTTAGTTTGCTTACAAATAACACACACACCCTCCACAAGGCTTCTTTAATTAATCAAATCATTGTAAGTGGGATGGGAAAATTTTCATGACGTTCAAAACAATATCAAACTCATAAAAACTTCCAACAAGATGGAGTCATGATGGAATAGAAAAAAGCTTGACCCAAAAAAAACAAATATCAAATCAATGTTGTGTTATACAAACATGAACATGTAGTATGTAGACACATCTTTCTACACAGCATGGGATGAAATTCATGGACTGTTATGAATCTGACACTTTACCATCAAGTGCTTTCCAACTGAGACGCAAGACTGTTTGTGAGGGGGCATTTCCTGTGTTATAATAATCCATTAGAGCCACACAGGCTGAGGCTGAGATTTGTACAAATATTATCTATAAATCCAGAAATTAGTTGTTGTGCAATAAGAAAACTAGCCTACTTTTTCCACAAAGAAAATGTGTCATGAATCACGAGGAATCACTTTCCTTTCCCTGCTGTTTGATACTGCTAAGAACGGAAACTCAGGACCTTCTGTATGTTTGTCCTGCTGGAGCCTTTCCATTTAAGGTGTTATTTGTTGTCATCTTTCTGTCATGTACTTGAGAAATGTGCTCAAATGGTTGTTTTGACATTTCTGTAGCTTTTCGTTCTTTTCTTTCTTTATTTGTGCACTTAACCTCAAGAAAAGCTCTGATGAGGTAGATTAAGACAATCCATGCCCAGAGGTCTCCTTTACATTGAATCAGTGTCTCTGTATTATGTAATGGAGGAAGTATTTCATTATCTCACAATATGAGCATCATCTTCATTTACCCTTTGTGATCCTGTCAGTCTGTGTTTTTCCACTCGTGAATAATTAATTCCTCAGACACGGTCAGACAACACAGTGTTTGCATCAATCTGCACTGTGCTGTTAGAGCATCGTCAGTCCAGCTTTAAATAGACCAGAGACTGCTTCTTTGTGCCAACTTGTTCCTGAGGTGTAATCCCTTCATTATTCACAGCCGAGTTTATAAATGTGTCTTAAAGCATGCATGAAGGGAATATTAAGCTTTTAAAAATTAGATTTTTACACATGCAAAAGAACTTCTGAATATTCCCAGAAACTTTCCAGAAATTCTAAAGGTGAGCTGCATGTAAAAAGCTTAAAAAAACAAAAACATTTTCCGTTTGAAGTTGTGTTGAGCCAATGTGTGAACATAGCAGGTAATATTCCAGGAGAATTATTATTACTATGCTTGGGGCCTTTTTGCCTTTTATTAGACAGAACAGCTGAAGAGAGGCAGGAAGTGTTGGGAGGACAGAGTAGGGAAGCAAAGGGCAAAGGTCAGATTCAAACCCACGGCCGCTGTAATGAGGACTCCAACTCCGAACATGGGGTGCACGTCATAACCGCATGGCCATCCAGCCTCACATATTCAGAACAATTCACAGCGAGTGAGTGTGCTGTGGTGATAGTGTCCATTTCCTGGTTTATATTAAGGAGACAACATGTTTTTGACTGCTGTGCCTTCAATTATTCATTTTTTTTCCTATTTGGCCTTTAAAATTGACTTTTTTGAATTTGTTCCGACTGTTTTATCCTCATGTTTTATGCATGTGTCTGCCAGGGCCTGCTGTCTTTGTGGCAGGTGGTAGAGGTTCATAGCTTCCATGTAAATTGGATTGGATGAATTGGCACTTGTTCCTGTCAGCTCCATGTGTGTGACAGTGTGTTTTAATCTGCAGGTGGCACAGGTTCCTCGCTGTTGATTTAATTGGATTAGCTGAACTTGAATTGATTTCTTCTTTATGTGTGTGATTGTGTGTTTTTGTGTGTGTGTGTGTGTCAGGGTCTGGACACTGTTCATAAGCAGCGTGTGGCAGAGGTCCTGAGCGAGCCCGAGGCCCGTGAGAAGCAGCGGAGCCGCGAGAGCTTGACCTCTGACACGGTGAAATACGAGAGCGGGCCGGACGGTGGCGAGGAAGTGAGTATGAGCGTGGAGTGGAACGGGGTAAGTACAGTACACAGCCCTCAGCACGTCACAGAGAGTCTTTACATTCAGTGCAGACGTGTTCAATAACAACGACTGTATCTCTCTGGACAGAAGCCTCACACATCAGCCCACCACGAGTCCTGTTTATAAAGATATGATATGTGTATGTAGAGTCAGACATATCATATCTGATGGATGAGGTCAGATGATAGGAACTTTGTTACATCAACAACTTGATTTATTTTTCTTTCTTTAGTTCAGATCAATGCCGTTAAAAGTATTGGATTATAAAGTCATGAAAGAATCTTTAATGACATATTAAAACTACGGCTGTGTTTGATTTAAGACAACTTTGTTTGTTTTTTCCACTCACTGTCTCCATGCCACTTTAATTCTGCATGTTGAGTTCTCATCATTTCACATTATTTAAATATGAAATGTTACTCAAGGGTGTCTGTGGTTTCTGTCAAGAAAGATATGAAGGTTGTTTCTTTACCCAGTATGTCGATAATGATGTTCTGTGTGACACTGCTTATGCTGATTGACTGTCAGATTACTACAGTACTAAAGTAGTTGTTGCTTATACTAAACTGTTTCGCTGACTTAGATTAATACGACCAAGTGAGACTGTTCTCAGCCCGATCTTAAATCTCCTCCACAGTAGGTGCTCCAGTCGTAGTGTTTAACATTTAAAAGCAGTGTTTTGGTTGTTGTAAAAACTTCTTCTCCCCTCTAAAAAACATCTGCCTCTAGAGCTTTCCAAACTAACTCTGAGTCTTATAAACTGCTCTCACAGCAGTAAAGCTCCTCTGGTTTTCACACGTTGACAACACCCACCTTAACTCTCTCTGCCGCAGAGCCTCTTCTCTAACTCAGCTGGTACTCTTTACAGCATCTGCAGTATTCCCTCAGCCTCTAGTGACTGCAGCGGCAGGACATGTAGATGTAGCGTCTCTGTAGGCTGCTTACCGTCGTGTTTTTAAAGGCTGCTGCTGCTGCTGCCTGCTCACATAGCAACAGTAGCCATAGCTCCCTGAACAGCCAATCAGCATCTCCTCCCGTTCCTCTAGTTGTGGCTCTGGGAGGTTCAGTCCGAGATGCATCAGTGTCTCTAAAATACGACATCCTGTCAGTCATTTATAATCATTCAGCCTCCTGCAGACATTCACACACCGCCAGCTGATCTCTGGACTATTTATATCAGAACAACCTGCCTGTCTCATCTGGAAGGAGCTCCAGCTGGAAGTGAATTGTTTGTTGTGCCCTTAAGCATTCTTTCCTCCAACACAAAATGAATGTTTAACTCAGATTTGACCAGAAAGTTGAGAAGAGTAGAGCACAAAGAGAATCTCTTCAGTAAGATTTAGGATGCGATTAAACTTTATCTCACAGCAGCACAAGAAGATGACGAGACTTAGACAGGAAGATTTAAAAAATATGTACAGATAGAGATACAAAGACTAAGGATAAGTTCTCAAACATTAAACTCCAAGAATTATGTTAATTAAAATACTCATTTAGCCCTGTGATTGTCTGGCGTTCAGTACCGGGTGTAACCCCGCCTCTCGCCCAATGACAGCTGGGATCAGCTTCAGCGTAATGAGATGGGAAGGGAATTCCAGAGGATTGATGCTATGGCCTCAAACCAAGATCACCTTATAATGAGTCAGTGGGACGGACAGCAGGTGTAGGGTGTTGGTCCTTAGCGAACAGGTTGGTGAATACAGCTGAATGAAAAAAAGTAATCACAGTCATTGCACCTTATATTTGACTCTATGAAAACATTAATAGGTTAAACTTAGTGTTTGAGTATTTTTCCCCTCCGCCGCCTCCCTGCAGCTGTCACACCTTTTACTTTGTCTTCCAACCTGTCAACGAAATCATCACTTCCACCTGAGCTCTCTCCACAGGCAGGTGTGAAAACAGTTTTCTCCTCACTTCTAATCAAATGAGTCCTGCGAGAAGCAGCGTGACTCATCGGTCTGTTCATCTGACTCCACATGGGCTCTGTACTGTACTCCTTCTGTGTGTAATCCTGAAACACTGTGCTCTATGTTCCTGTGCATGTGTGCATCTTTCCCTTTGTGTCTTAAGCTGCTGTCTGAGAACTTTACACTGGGTGTTTTTTTTTTGTTCTGGTGTCTTTGTTAATTTCCTTCTGCTTCTTTTGTTTGGATGTTAGCAGCCAGAGAGGAAGGACAGTTTGTTTATCAAATGAACTAAAAACACCATTAATGCTAACTGTTATTCAGTTCAGTTGTGTTAAATATACTTCTCAATTGATTTTTTTAAATGTCATAAAGTGCAGTTATAGAATATTTTCAATTAAAGCTCATTAGTGATTACTAGATCGACTTTATTCCAGAGCTGTGGAACATTTAAAAGTGATTTTTGAAGCATTTTTCTCTTAAACATTATTGAATATTGTTGGTTTTCAGTATTTTAATTAGTGAGTGTGTGTTTTAGGACATCTTCTCCATCATTTTAGAAACACATAAACATCAAAAAAATGTTCATAATTTCTCTCAACCGTACTTCATTCTGCTGAAACAATCAAATCAAAATAATCAACGATCACATTTTTCAGTAGCTGTCTGGCTGCTCTCATGCGTCTCCTCCCTGCATCCCCTCTGTGCTCGTTGTGTGGTTTCCTAACAAAGTTTAAACGTTCTGACTTGATGTAATTGTGCTAACGATGTTCCAGATACAGACACGGTAGCTCTCCATCACTTTAGAGTGTGCAAAGGCTCCACCTAGTGGCAGACTCTGAGAATTACATCACATTCAATCACCTAACGAGATGAACAGTGGGGTGAGGTCAGAATTGATGAATGCAAGAATGAAGTACAACAGTAACAACCATCTTAATGCTTTTAATATCAAGAGAAGAGTTTAGTATTTCTTTGTATTTGATTTTAATTTACCGTACAATTAACTCAGTTTTAAGAACAAAGAGAGAAAGGCAGAGTTTTGTTTCCTGCTGTAAACAAGCTAAACTCTGAGAGTCTAGTTGCATTTTCATTGAGGTCAAAAAGCTCCAGCAACACTTGTCTTGTAGTGTGAAGACAACTTTATTAACAAATTAGACCGACGCGTTTCGGCTTGTGGCCCCAAAAAGTTAAAAAAAAAAATACATGAAGACAACCAATCAAATTCATTCACATTTGTACATCGGCCAATGAGGCACCTGCAAAGGTGGGCTGGTTAGGTTAGTTGGTTAGACCAATGAGTAGTGACATGGAGGTGAGGGGCATGTCCAACAAAGGCAAGGATGACACCATATTTGGTCAACAAGTTGGAATCAAGGGGACGCTTTAAAGTTTGCACAAGAAGGTGCATTTTTGTTGCCTCCTGGTATTTTTAAATCAGTTCATTCAGTCGAGATCTTGTATTTTTTGTCACACCTGAGGCGGGAAACAGGAGGTGTGAATTGAGTTCAGACGGGGCCGATAATAACTTCTACTCAGTCCTTGTCTTGTAAGCTCAAAATCAGTTAAGGTGTTGGAGCTCCAAACGCTTCTGTGGGCGAGACATCACGCTATTTTGAGTCTTTTTTTGGAAAATGGTTGACGGCCTTAGAGAATTAAAGTCTGTTTTTTTTTTTAGTTCTTTATCCTAGAAACCTAAGTAGGATGACGCAGACATGAATCAAACTCAAACAAAATAGTTAGCTGCCTAGTTTTCTTCATCTTTTTTCAACATCATTCTTCTATTTTCTTAATTTGAGCTTTCTAACCAATCAGAATCCTTTAAAAAGACACAAGAGGTCTTAACCTGCCATTTAACTCGACTTATATTTTCCTGTTTTGTGCTTGTTTTCTAAAAGTTTAGGGTGTGATGCTTTTCCCAAAGCTGGTAGAGAAATACTGTGTCTGATCTGTAAATCCTGCTTCAGTGTCTTTAATTCACTGTTTCCCTTCCTGTGTTCTTCTTCTACTGTTCTCTTCCCCTGTCTTTTTTTTTCTAAATTCAATCTCTCCACATCTCATCTCACTGTCTTTTCTCTCTCTCTCTCTCTCTCTCTCTTTCACTCTTTGTCTCCTCCCGCTCCGTCTGACCGGCAGGCATAACTCCAGATGCCTTGTAATGATTCTAAAAACTTGTCTTCTGCATGACGGACGCCTCGCCTCACCTTTTCCTCGCGTCAGTCCCTTCAGCTTTGCAGTTCTCTTCAGCTCTGACTCCCTCATCTCTTTACCTCCTCTGGGTTCTGGTGGGATTCTTCACGGGCCGGGGGCGATCCACAGCGATAATGTTGCTTTAACGAGGAGTGGGTTGGAGTTTGGATTACGCAGAGTTGTGTTTGTATCTGCTGTGGGTGGGAGAGA
Source organism: Labrus mixtus (assembly GCF_963584025.1). Lineage (NCBI taxonomy): Eukaryota > Metazoa > Chordata > Actinopteri > Labriformes > Labridae > Labrus > Labrus mixtus. Next base: position 23,010,968 of record NC_083629.1, on the reverse strand, counting down.
ACTGGGGGGGATATTGAACTCTTAATTCTTACCATGATCTTCCTTCTGTCCCCCTCTCCTCTCTCTATCTCCCTCTCTTTCTGCCCCTCTCCAGTTAAAACTTTAAACTGTCATTCTGACTGCAGACTCATTTTATAGATGCTGGGGAGGTTTTTAGGGTGTGTCCTTAAAATCTGTGACTCCTACCTTGTTCTCTTAGCTGCTCTGTGAAGCATCACCTTATAATAATAACAATAATAACTTTATTTTTAAGCTCTCTTAAAAACAAGGGTTGACAAAGTGCCACAGCAAACATAAGAACGCACAAGAACCCAAAAAACCACGGCAACAGAGCAACCCAAGGGAGAGACACACAACCAACAACAAGAAAACCCCAAATGTAAAAGATCCCAAGTCCCTGACTTACAACTTTCCAATCCCACCCGAGGCATTAAGCAGTTATATCCGCTCTCCCGGAGCACAACTCTGGAGGAAAACGACACTGAAAATCAATCTAAAGGAATAAAGCATGCTTCTTTTGCAACTCATGTATAGCAGTATGTTTAAGAAAGTTGATGTTTGAGGGAAGCATTGCATTCCTTTAGTGGATGAAAGTGAAGAAAACAGTTAAAATATGTAGAAATATTAGATATAAATATTATAAAACATGCTGCAAAACAGATAATGTCCTCAAATATCTTATTAAAGAAGACGTGGGTGCACATCCAGTCCTTCATGTAGATCTGCACATTTAAACTAAACTCCTTGAAGTCAAATTATTTTGGATTTTCCGCACACTTGCCCCCACTTCTCCCTAGATTTAAAAAAAAAAAAAGTCAATGTATTCGCCCCTAAAGGATCTTCAGCGGGGAAATATCAACATGACTGTAAAGAAGGAACAACACTGATCACACCAAACTGATCAAACACAAAACCTCTCACAATCTGACTCTGCAGGTATGAAACGGTCAGAGTTAAAGCTTTAACGTTTATCCCCTCTTCCTTTCTTTGGGTCTCCTCTCTCTCTCCTTCTCCGTCCTCTGTTTTCCTCTTGGCGTTTTACATCTGAACTCATTAGTGGTGACTCAAAGCTCATAGTGATTCAACATGCTGTAAATAACATCTCCTTAAAATAAAAAAAGTAAAAAACTCGTCAGCATGAGCGAGAGCACCGTTGATTGTGGCTCTGTGGGTTTTAGAGTTTTAGTCGTTAGTATGTCGTTCTGTGTCATCTGTAAGCAACGATATCACACTAAACCTTCGATGTCAACAAGAAGACGCTTTAAAGGGAGCAGGATTCATGCATGATGTGTTACAAATAGACTGACACAGTTATTCAGTTTCAGAGGAGAAGAAGTGGAGTGATTGTCTTTAAAAAGCTTAAACATTGTGCATTTAGCCTGTTGACCTTCTGTATATCTGTATATAGGTGTCTGAGTAAATGGGTGGGGGGAGGGGGGGTGGTGCAGAGGGTTTCGCTGTGAACAAAGCAATGTTGAATATGTTGGAAATGTAGGAATTATTAAAGCCTCCTCGTCTCTGTTCTCCGCTCCTGCTAATAATCTTCTGCGTGTCCTGTCCTGTTTGTGCATCTTCCAGTTTGTCTTTCTTAACTTCTAATAAAACCTAAACTCTTTGCTCACCTGAACCTGTGCCTGTCGCCTCTTTGTGTGCGTCCCTCTCTTTTCTCTGTGTGTGCTTTGATAACTGAGTGAGCTCTAAACATTAACACCTCTCAGCTGGAGCGACATCACACCATCTTTACTCTTTGTCATATGGAGATTGTGTTGAGATAAAAAAAAGAGTCAGAGCATAAACAACACCCAGAAATAAACAAGATGATGTACAATAAAAAAAACAAAAATAAAGACTGCTTTTAAACTACTCAGGTACAACAATCCTCGGTCACAAAGACCTTTAAACGCACTCATGGACATCATGCCTTAAAGGCTTTATATGTGATTTTTTTGATCCAGCAGATGTCGCCCTTGAGCTCCAGCATGAAACCAAAACAACTCGCGCTGCATTGTTGTGTTAGCATGCTAATGCTAGCGATCTTTATTATGCTCGTATCTTCACACTGCATGTAAATTTACCTGAAATGAGCGTGATCTAGAAACACAGTTAAGCAGTGAGTACAGTATGTTATTCTTCTTTTCTCTAGTCCCTCAATTAAACAACTTTTATACGTGAGGGGAGGAGTCAGCCGGCCGTCCTGGCGATGTAAACAAACTGAAGATAGGACTCTGAAAACATCACAGACAGTGGGACTCGGGTGTTTCACCCATTGTAGACAGTCATGACTCACAGAGTTATTTTCAGAGGATATACTTGATTTATATTACATTTAAGTGTGAAAAATCACAGAAAGCCTTTAAATGCGCTCATGGACATCATGCCCTAACGTAGCAGGGACAAAAGACGAACCGCGGCTGGCATTGCCTATGTGGAATTGCTTCATAATTTTTATTCAAATAAATCAAGAATAGGGATGTTGAACAATTTGATCGCGATTAATCACTTATTTAATTACATGTTTGACGGTATTTTAAGCTTATTTAGAGTTTTTTGGACTGGCTTTAGCTCAGGGTACTTCCTGTTACTTCCTGTTTGGATAAAATAAAAAACTTTTATTTTTAGACTAAAAAATGAACTTTGGGTAGATTGAGGGTTATGTTGGTAACTTAACCACTTAACAGTTTTTTCCATTCAGTGACTGTTGGAGTTTCCTTTATTGAGACATTTTCTGGTTCTTTCTTTTCTTCTTCCAGCTTCGAGTATTTGTAATAAATATCTGTCCTGCGTTACGCTTTTCACACATTTCCCAACTATACAACTCTAAAAGTCAAATCAAGCTCTGTGGAGATTATTGATCTCATCGCAGTCACCACAACCGTCCATTAAGACGTGATATTAGGGCATCACTAATGACCAGCAGACTTATCACCAAACCATCTCCAGCACTGATCATGCTCAGGTGTGTTTCTCGACGACTCTTTAATTTTAAGAGTTATAAAAAAATATTGAACGAGGTTCACAAACAAACTGGTCTGTTAGCTCTTAATGAAAATATTAATCCAGCTACTACTTGAGCTTGTTTTTAAAATTCTGTTTATGTAAAATCAATCAGCACTCAGTTTAGAGCGGCTCGTCCACATCCATGTTTGGACCTTTGAATCAAACGCTAGTTTTTAAATATTTGTCTCACTTCTCAGAGCCCTGCTCTGTTTGAAGGTAGGTCACTTTCTTCAGGTTACTGACACATGAAAGTGTCTGAATCTATTCTTCAGCATGTGCAACAGAGAAAGTCCTCGTCTACAGGTAGGCGGGTATTTTTTTAAAACACAGCTTTTTCTTTTTAGTGTTACGGCCTTTCGTATGCAAACTGTGTTTTATGTCACTGAAAACGCACCTTTTTTTTTAAACCTCCTGCAAAGTGAAGATTTTCAGAAACTGTTGGGATCGTAACGTCACGCTGTGCGCTGGTTCCTACTCCGTTTGATGTCATTGTGTGGCGCTGTCATTTTAATTTTGGAGTTTTGGTGTTAACATTGCTAACTGGACTTTTTCACACACACAACTACTCTCCCAATATGGTGACGAGCAGAGGCGCCTGAGCGGACCACTTTGTAAATAAAATGGTCATTGCAGAGGAATGGAGAGAAAATGTTTCGACATCGTTTTTGGCTTGGCGTGCTCATGACAGCCGTAACGGAACGTTTTGCTTTTTCATGTGGACGGAGATATTTTTGAGAAGTTAGCGTGTGTCGAAGGGATCCTTTTTTTTTTTTAAACGGAGGAGGAAAACCTCTGCGTAAAAAAAATACCTGCCTACGTGTGGACTCGGCCTCGGTCAATTCACCTGTGTGTGTGTGTGCGTGTGTGTGCGTGTGCGTGTGTGTGTGTGTGTGTGTGTGTGCATCAAGACCTTTCTAAAACGGCTCCGTAATGTACGATGCAATGATCACTGATGTAGTGACTTCACAGGTTTGCATCTTGAGTGTGTGCCTGCATTACTGCATTGTGTAGTCACATCAAATGTAGCAACTGTGCACATACATGTGTGGTTGTATTCAGGTGTTGGACCAGCGTTTGAAGACCTCAGAACCTTTTTTGTAAATCTGCAAGTATGTCCTGTGAATTTAACCACACGTCCCAATTTTAAAAAAATCATGGTCTCCAAAAAAGCTGCAGGTTACAATCAGGTTCCTTTGCATCTTTTCCAAACTGGTAACTGTCCTGAGCTCCTGATTCTGTTGAGGAAATTTAAAATCTGCATATTCCTGCACGAGACAAACTGCTAGACATTTTTGAAGGTACCTTCTAACAGTGCACTGGTCTGATGCTAATGTACGTCCAGCATACACACTCCTTTGTGTGTGTGTGTGTGTGTGTGTCAGTGAGTTTAACCCCTGTGACGTCTCCCATCAGGACGGCTCCGGCTCGCTGAAGAGGAGCGGCTCCTTCAGCAAACTGCGAGCGTCGATCCGCCGCAGCAGCGAGAAGCTCGTCCGCAAGCTGAAAGGAAGCGGCCCCAGAGACAGCGAGCCCAAAAACCCCGGGTAACTATAGCAACAGACACCTGAACAACCCGCTACAGGGGACTCTCTCACTTTATGCACTGGAGGACCGGAGGAACGAGCCGGCCCCCTCCGAAACCTCAGCTCGGCGGTTGTTGGTGCACTAACCAAAAATAAAAAGAAGGGATTGGCTCTGCTTCTGCTGGTGGTGAAACTCTTGACGCTGTTTTGCACATGAAATGATCGCGGGAGCTTTTACTCAAACAAAAAAAAACCCATTTATCTAAGTTTCCATCACATCGGTTTACGTTTCTGCTCTCACACTGCTTCTATACAGAGTTTCTTTCTTGTTAACTAGTTTTGTTTTCAAAGAGTCTTAGAGCCACTGAGAAGAAAAGTGTTCGTCCTTTGGGGAATGAACTGAAATATTCTGAGAAAAAATGAAATAGTGGAGATGCAGAGTCTGGTAGTTGGTGAAATTGGGCCAGAAAACCAAAGTGTCTGAACTCTGAAGTTGAGAGAGAGAGAAAAATACCCAAAACACTACGACACATGACACTGAGCAGTTTAAAAAAACAAGATGAAAGAAAGAAAGTTGTAATATTTTGAGTAAAAAAAGTAACCTATTTGGACAAGAGGGGTTCTGTAAGGGACAAAATGTGGAGTTGTAATAATTTATCTGTGAGCTGTAGTTCAGCGCCGGTCAGATTGTTGCAAAAAAACAAAATGTGATGAAAGAGACGGAAAGATTTTGGACTTTCTGTTTTAATAAATGTAAAAAATAAACACAAATCATTTATTAAGGGGCGCAGATGGCCTAGCGGTTAGGTTGCGTCCCATGTATGGAGGCTATAGTCCTCAAGCGGGCAGCCCGGGTTCAAGTCCTTCCTGTTGCTCCTCTCCCCATTTCCCACTTTATCCGCTGTCCGATCAAATTAAGGCAACAATCCACCAAAAAAATCTTTAAAATCTTAAAAAAATCAATCAATTCTTTTCTTAATTCTGCAAATATTTTAGATTTATCCTCAAAGGATTAAAAAAAATTTCTCTCCCACACTTCGTCCGTCAGTGTCTCTAATCCTCGTTAGGAGAAACTTGAACCCTGAACACTATGTCGCCTGTGTGACGAGCAGTGTGAGTAACAGAAATGTTTCGATGAGATGGGACTCCGCAGTTTCTTCACTCTCACGCTGTGACCGGTGATGTTTAGAAAAGCTTCTGCAACGAAACACAAACTAATGTCTGCTTTTATAAACGCCTTCATGCCTGTGGAGCTCTTTTTGACTGTCTCGGTTCAAACCCTGAATAGTGACGTATTTATTGCATTTTGTGGCTTTCGGACTATTTATTTCAATGTGTTTTGAAATATAGTTCACTTTTACTTGGCTGTGGATTTTATTATTTTCTTTGTGTTTGTTTTTTGCTTTGAGAGTTTTATCATGGATAAACAAACGTGTCTGCATGGCTGTTTGTGTTTAGAGTTGAATGCTGTGATGAATTTTTATTTATGAATAAATTTGTTCCTGTGGATGTCGACTTGCATGCCTCATCTGTGTGCTCACTGGGTTACGTTTCTCTTCTCTGTGCTGCTCTCCTCTGAGATGATGACGACGGTGATGATGTCACTGACGCCGCCATTATCATCACTATGAGCGATTGGCTGAAGTAAACCTAAGTCACCGCAGAAATGTCCATTTTCACAAGTCCTTCGATGTCGTTCTTCACTTTGAGATGTTTAGGGGATGAGGGGAGAAACAAAAAAATAAAAACAGGGACTTTTTTAAGTCAGACTTTTATTTTGAAAATCTAAATCTAAGCCGAGTTCAGAGATATTTTATGGACATGAAAACAGATCAGAGTCACAGGACTGCGACTCAAAGTGTGCGTGCTCCATGGGTCAATACAGAATTGGAGGCGGAGCCCCGTTCACTCCTATGAAAGCTGCTCAGCTCAAGTGAAGCAAAAAAATATATAAAAGTCAGACTTCCACTTTTAACAGTCTGATACGTCATCAGGAACGTCAACTTGAAGTCCGAATTCAAATTTGGAATCTTCAGTAGTTGGAGTTAAAAATCCAACATGGCCGCTAAATGCATCAACAGTAACGTTTAAGCTGTGCAGTATTATGTTAGTCCTCTTCTTCTGTATTTAAATCAATCACACCGATAGCATCATGCAGCTCTATCTGTGGACGTGTTGTCATGCAGCTAATACCTGATGATGCAGACGTATCATCAGGTATTAGCTAGCAAAACAAAGGTGATCCTGGAGGCGTCCATGTTGCTTGTCCGACTTGCAACTGGAACAACTGGAACGGGGTTAACCTGGGTGTGATGTCATTCCCAGCTCCGAGATCTGAGTCCTTAGGTAAATGGATCCCAGTCCTGTGACTCTGATCTGTTTTCATTATGTCGACAAAAAAATCTGAATTCTGCTTTTATTGCAACTTTTAAGACTTTAAAGGCTTTATATGTGATTTTTTGATCCAGCAGATGTCGCCCTTGAGCACCAGCATGAAACCAAAACAACTCGCGCTGCATTGTTGTGTTAGCATGCTAATGCTAGCGATCTTTATTATGCTCATATCTTCACACTGCATGTAAATTTACCTGAAATGAGCGTGATCTAGAAACACAGTTAAGCAGTGAGTACAGTATGTTATTCTTCTTTTCTCTAGTCCCTCAATTAAACAATTTTTATACGTGAGGGGAGGAGTCAGCCGGCCGTCCTGGCGATGTAAACAAACTGAAGATAGGACTCTGAAAACTCTGAAAACATCACAGACAGTGGGACTCGGGTGTTACACCCATTGTAGACAGTCATGACTCACAGAGTTATTTTCAGAGGATATACTTGATTTCTACATTTAAGTGTGAAAAATCACATATAAAGACTTTAAGATTTTAAAAAGGGTTTTTAAAGTATTTGTATCAGGAAGTTGATGAGCCTCTAAAACAATGATCAGCTGATTTATAGACGTCTATTTCACAATGTAAGAGTATGGGGAAAAGTCTTTTCGGGCCCTAATGGCATCATGTGACGCTGCAATACCAGCGTGTAAAATTGGCTTCAGCGATCGGCCCTCAGGTGCCCGCAGCGTTACCCACTTAACATCATGAATACTTATATCTCCTGCAGGTAGAGCTGGACGCTCGTTGTGATTCGTCAGAGTGGACATTTCTCTGTTCAGGCATGATTGTTGGTGTTTGCATGAACTTCACTGAAACACAAAAACAAGTTTACAACACTTTAGACTTATTAATAAAAACAGATGTTGTTTATTATCTTCATTAAACTGTTGGTACCACTTTCTATTAAAGGTTTGTAAAGTAGAAGCCATCCTTTATAATATATATATTAAAATATTATTTAGTGGTAAAAAGGTATTTTACTAAATCTTTAAAATGTACAATCTGTTTCTTAATTACATGACAGCAAAAGTAAGAAGTTAGGTTGACTGAAAGTTAGGCTGAGACATTTCCAGCATGGCGGCTGCTGAGCCTCCTGCAGGAACAGATGGCTGACGTCACTCAGGCTTCAAACATTAATATTTACAATCTCTGCGTTGACTTTTTAATATTTATGAGATTATTTCAGTATGTCTTCACTTCTTTTTTTCTCTGGGGAATGTAATGCACTTTGTCTTATTTAGACTTTCAGGAGCCATTTTGATCAGTTTTAAGTGTTTTTTGACGAGCTACACATTTTTTTCACAACTTCCAAGTTTAAAAAAAAAAAGGAATAATATGAGAAAGTGGTACCAAAATGTTTCATCGACCTTCTGAATGTTTTTGACAGAGAAAAAGTAGATGTATGAAACTAACCTTTGTGTGAAAATATCACCGATGTTTTTAACCAACCACCCTTTTCCATCGAGCTAATAACCTCCCACTTGACTCTCCACCCCCTCACCTCTTGACCCCTCACCCCCTCACCCCCCCACCACCCACCCCTTGCATGTCACTGCTCTGGGTGCAGCATGAAGCGAGCCAGCTCTCTGGGGGTTCTTAACGTGGCGGACAAGGCTGCGAGTGACCACTACCAAGTAAGGAGTGCCGAGTGTTGGGAACTAAAAGTGTCTGCAGAGAGTCGGTTTGACTTTAACCCTGCCCGTGATCTGAGCGTTAAAACCCTGTGATGGAAAGGTTATTTAAAAAAAAAAAAACACCCTGAGTCAATCAATAACAAAATGTTATCTCAAGACATTTTACAAATAGTGTTACTACAGCCCCGTTATTTTTACACAGTTAAAGGAAACATTCAAAAGGTTCAACTTTACTTTGAATGAAAAGGAGCAAGAGGACGAATAATCTCATAATATCTGCCCCTCTTTCTTAAAAAATTAATTAACAAAACACAAGTTAACAAATAAAATGTCTGCAGGCCAACACAGCCCTCTCACATCTCGCTAACTCTGAAATAAACCCCCAATAAATCCTGAGTTTAATTATTTATACATTTGTTTTTTGAGGGAAGGGAACATCAAACGTTTAATAAAAACATGTCAGTTTGTTTTCAAGATAGAAGAGACAGAAGAAGATCTCCATTATTAGAGGGGGGAGAGAGATTACTTCTACTCTTTTTGAGACAAGATACACACACACACACACACACACACACACAGAGGCCCTGCTAGTCAACAGGCAGCTGCTTAGGACTCCAGGCCAGTAGGGGGACCCCAAGGGCTGACAAAGTTTGAACCACAGCAGGGGTTAAAAAATGAGCAAATTTAGCAACGACTATAGGAAGCATCTTAAGGGGGCCCCAGACCCTGACAGCACTCGCTCTCCATGCCCTGATAAGCATCGCATGCTTTTTTTAAAAGTTTGTCAATGAAAGTCACCGAAAGAAAATGAAGAGGAGTTTCTGTGGGAGTGAAAAAAGGAAAAGGGGGAAAAAGGAGGAAGACGAGTATGCGTTGGGAAACTGGCAGACATATTTGGGAGGAACGCTGGTTGGTGGGGCCCCTAACTAATTTTTGCTTAGGCCCCTGACAGACTCTAGGATCGCCACTGCACACACAGGATCATTTAAACATGCACTAATGGAGAGATGTCAGAGTGAGTGAGGGAGGGGGCTGCACACTAAAGAGCGCCTGAGAATTTGGGGGTTCAGTGCCTTGCTCACCTGCACCTCAGGAAGTGAACCGACACCTCCTAATTTCCAGTCTTGGTCCGCACCAGGACTTGAGCCTCCTGTTCCTAACCCAGGTCCCTCCAGTCTGAGCTGCTGTCACTCCAAACATCTTATATCCGAGTTAGAATCCCCCCGCCTGTTTCACCAAAAGGGTTAAAAACAAACAAACAAGAACTGCAGACACTTTTGGACCTTTTCTTTCTTTTATTCTCTTTCACGTGTCATGATAATCTTTTAGGTATAGACTCTTTTTATCTTAGTTTTGTCAGTTTATTATTTTCTGTGTCAGATTTAAAGGTGATTTATGAAGAGAAACAACATCGACGTGACTCACACACTAACTTCACACCTTTAAAAAACAACCAGCAGATAAGATGTTTACACTCCGTCTTTAAGGAGCCACAGCGCTGTGTGTGTGTGTGTGTGTGTGTGTGTGTGTGTGTGTGTGTGTGTGTGTGTGTGTGTGTGTGTGTGTGTGTGTGTGTGTGTGTGTGTGTGTGTGTGTGTGTGTGTGTGTGTGTGTGTGTGTGTGTGTGTGTGTGTGTGTGTGTGTGTGTGTGTGTGTGTGTGTGTGTGTGTGTGTGTGTGTGTGTGTGTGTTAATCTGACTGTGTGTGTGTGTGTGTGTGTGTGTGTGTGTGTGTGTGTGTTAATCTGACTGTGTGTGTGTGTGTGTGTGTGTGTGTGTGTGTGTGTGTGTGTGTGTGTGTGTGTTAATCTGACTGTGTGTGTGTGTGTGTGTGTGTGTGTGTGTGTGTGGAGCTCCCGCTGTGCCGTGCTTCCTAAAAGTACTGAAACAGAATGTGAATTCACAGTTTGGGACAGGAACATTACGCCATCATGGAATCAGTACGAGTGTACAGAGACGTGATGACGGCTGAGCTTGGTTACGACAGCCCGGCATGCTGACGTTTGAAGAGAAGACAGATACACACTCATATGTTCCTCTTTTGTACAAATCCAAATTTTGATGTCTCTTTAAAAGATGAAATATTTCTTTACATATCTGACCGAGAATATGCTTAAAAATAGAACATTTTTATCATGTTTTAGATGATTTTAAATAACTTTCCTTCCCTCTAATGCGTTCTCTCTTGTTACATCTGTTTTGTAATTTGTGTGTCATGATGGACGTTAGGGCTGCACAATATTTGGAGGGAAAAATGACATTGCGATATAAAAAAATACAGAAAATCAAACGAGATAAACGCTGCCTTCTTTTTATGTAAATATTAGTCCTGCATGATGTTAGAAAACGGTACGACAGGGGATCACTTTGTTCAATATTTAAAGAAACAAAACCCAGTTCGGTCAATGAACAAATCTGCTGTTCTTCATGTTTTACACAACACTTGTTTTGTCCCTCCTGAATGAAAAACATTGACTTGGCCCCTTTAATGTGAAGGTAGCTCAGAGTTATCTGGAGCTTCATCTGACTGAAGCTTTGCCGTTATACCTCTGCCTCCATCAAACATGTTAAACGTGCACATACTGAGTGAGGAATTATTTATTCTATGAATTTAGATGACTGAGAACCAACACGGACATTTGCATATATTGATTTAAATCATATCCTGGGAGGGGCTCCTTCGCTGGACCTTTCAGGGGCCCAAACATTTCTGCAGACCGGCCTGGTGTTTATTGAAAAAGCTCGATCATTGCGATACATCGTGCAGCCCTGATGGACGTCACTATCTCACTGCTGGCAAAACAAATCTACCTTCAGGGACGGATGAAGTAACCTGAGTTCTTTCTTTAATTCTCCTCCGTCTACTTTTTCCTCCAGGAACGAAATAATCGTCTGAGAAAGAGTCGCGACCTGAGTGCCAGCCACACTGACCTGGCGCATTGAAGGTTTTTGTTTTCCCGACCCTGACGGATGGAGGGACTTCAGCACGAGGATCGACCTCCTGTCCACAAACTTCAGACTCTTCTCACTGTAACCTTCTGTGTGTGAAATCTGTTTTTTTTACCCCCACATTATACTCAAACACCACGGCCTCACTGTACAGGTATCGTTGCACTTTTTGAAAGTTTGCGCTCTGCGAGGGGGAAGTCGTGATGTTTATTTGAATCTTTACATATCGAGGAAGAAGAAGAAGAATATATGAACATATTACCTGCTGTAGGTTTC
>NC_083629.1:22929200-22994200 GCF_963584025.1 Labrus mixtus | reverse complement strand
ATTCAGGGTTAAGTGTCTTGCCCAAGGACACATCGGACATGTTGCCCCATTCTTCACCATTACCAAATGCAAAATCCAATAAAATAAACTAAACGGACAATACAAAAAAAAAACCTCCAATCAAGCTATTAAGGAAAACAGAACAAAACAAAAACAAATAAAAGAAGAGTAGAGCATGTTATATTCGTTTCTGGTCTTTTTTATTAATACCAATTTAATTATGTCACATTAAAGTTGGAGTGTCATTAAAAGGAAACACAAGACTAAAGTACAAGTGCCTTAGAAAATATACGTTGCTCTGCTTTTATTTTGTAGGTAAAGTCCACTGACTTCCGCTAGCCTTCGTGCTAACTGCCGCTAACTTTACTTTGTTCTGGACATGGCAGTCGGCCACTGGACTGGGCGTAGCAGGCACGCACGGTCAGCCTGGCTTTTAACGGAAGATGTAAACTGGAGAAAACAACAAGCTCGTTAACTTCTCAAACCAGCTGCCATATCCGGTTCTAATGTTTAATAAGTGTTATTATAAATATCTAAAGTGAAACTACATCCGCTTGTTTTGCTTGTTAGCTCACAGCCACAGTGAAGCTAGCTTTTGTGTGTGTGTGTGTGTGTGTGTGTGTGTGTGTGTGTGTGTGTGTGTGTGTGTACTTTGTCCTCCTGACAGTAAAGTTAATCATTCCCTTTCTGCTTGTGTTGGATTAATCTGTATTTTATAGACATGGAGGGAGAAGTCAGTTGACACTTTTATTTAACCATGAAAACAAGTTACAGACATGAAGCTCAGATCAACATAACCCGAGTCAGAAAGGTCAGAAGTCAAATCATCTACGACCCGATGCGTCTTCCTCCGATGCCTTCAATCTACTTTTAAAATCATTTAAAGCAGGGGTGTCCAAAGTGCGGCCCGAGGGCCATTTGCGGCCCTTGAGGGGATTTTTTTGCGGCCCGTGACTTCAAATGAAGAATCAGAAGATTTTGATTAAGATTGGCACATTATCTTATTTTTCTTTTTCATGTTAACAAGGGCTGAAGGGCAATATTCCTAAAATAGAAAATGTTCAGTAACATGTATGTTGTTGTTTTTTCTTTTACTATTTTCCACATTTTTTTTGTAAACTATGAAAGAAAACAGATGCAAACAAGCGGACTGTTGTTTAACCATTTAATGACCTGAGCTAAATGCAGAAAGCTTTTCCACGTTACAGGCTTGATTCTGAGAAACAAACAAATAAAGTAGAACGAAGAAATCAAAATATTTGATTTCCTTTTATTATTCTTTAGCGAGCCTTTTGATTCTGATCTACAAAACCTTTTTCAACTATATTTAAAAAAACAAAACCTGTGGCCCGCCAGCGATTCTAACACGACAATTTTGGCCCACAAGAAAAAAAGTTTGGATTTAAAGAGCCCAGCTTCCCCCAGACACAAATCCTCCTGCAGCAGATTCCGAGATGCAGGAGCAGCGGACCTGAAACTCCTTTGACGGTCAAATAGCAAGAATGCGTTTCATGACAGGCCGCAGACATGAGGGAAGCAGATTAAGTGTAGCCTTATTCAGTGATGAGTGAGAGCCCTGAGATTTGTTATGAACGTCAATGCTCCAAGGTAAACGGCATCCAAAGACTTAAGGCAGTGAGAGAAGGTGCATGCATATTAAAAACAAGTGTTAAAGGGTAAGGTCACATATTATGCAAAATACACTTCACCATGTTTATGGAACTCTAATATGTGTCTCTAGTCCGTCTACAAACCCCCCAATGATGAGAAAAGTCCATCCTCTCCGTCTCCTGCCTGCTCCACTTTTCAGAAAATGTGTGCTCAAACAGGCCGTTTGGAGATTTTCCCTTCATGACATCAGAAAGGGCAGTAGCCCCTCCCCCAGGTGGGTGACACTCCCACAGCTAGGTGTTTGTTCTGCCCTCTGAGTCTGCCTTCTCACCGTAAACAATAGAACATGGAGAGAGAAAGACAGAGTACACTCGAGCCCTTCCAGAGAGGGGGCGTGGTCAGACACCACTCATTTACATATTTAAAGGTACAGACACAGAAACAGCCTGTTCTGAGCAGGGCTGAAATAGAGGGGTTTATAGACATGATCAAATACAGGATCAGAGTGGATTTAGAACAAGAAACGTCACACACATGTTTTGAGGAACTCTGAGACTTATTTAAAGTTGTTGAAGAGGAGGAGAATATGTGACCTTTAATAAAGTGCTTTGACAGAAAAAAAAGTCAGTAGGTCAGAAAAAACCTCAAACAGCAGAGTCAGACACATCATGGACAACACAAAAGAACATTCAATGAATTATGAAGGAAGTTTCCTAGATAATTAAAACTACCTGTGTCAACCCTAAGTACTCGTATCTGAATGTAGAAACTTATCTGCAGCTGTTATAAAATCTATTAATCATCGAAACCTTTTGAAAGACAGAAATGAGCTCGTTTTGACTTCTAAAATGTGAAGATTTGTTGTTTTTCTTCCTCTCACCTGTGATACCAAAACAAACACCTTTAGGTTAGGTCTGTTGGTCAGGAAAGGGTTTGAAGATTCATAGTTTCTAAAACAACACGCGCTTCCTGTATCGGGATAGGGAGTCGGGACAGAGTTAAAATCTGAAAGGTCAGCACCCTCTGCTCCACATTTGTCTGTTGAACCTGAATCCGCCGAGCTCAGCATGTTGTGTAACATCCTGTTTTTCTTTTTCCTCTTCCTCTCTTGTCCTTCAGTGTCCGAGATGTATGCAGTGTGACACCAAGTTCGACTTCATCAGAAGAAAGGTTTGTTTTGTTCTGCAACACAAATCACAGCATTACCTCAGGTTTGGAAAAAAAACCAAAAAAAAAAAACAAGAGAGAGAGAGAGACGAAGAAAAGTGAAGAGTCTCTTAACTCCGCCTGTGTTGTGAAACCTCGATGACTATTTCTTCTCCTCTTGGCTTCTGTTCATTTATTTTGGCAAAGAGACGCACTGAGGACTCTGTGGAGGCATTTGTTTCCAGTGACGACTGAACACACAACACTGCAGCTCTGTGTCCCAGTGTTTTTGCACAGTGTAGTAAAACCTTTTCTCAGCCGTCATCGTCATCGCTGCATTCTCCTGATGTTTGTTTTTTAATGATCAGAAATTAGAAACCTCCAGAACTTTTATTCCTTTTTACTCTCTGCTAGCTATTTGGGATTATTAGTGCGTTGGGTTTTCATGATAACAGATACCACAGAAACATATGATTCTCTAAATAAAATGTTGTTGAACAGTTTTTTTTTAAAAATGTGAAACCTTTGACGATTGATTCTCGTTGTTCCCGCAGCATCACTGCCGGCGGTGCGGGCGGTGTTTCTGTGATAAATGCTGCAGTAAGAAGGTGGTGCTGCCGCGGATGTGCTTTGTGGATCCGGTGCGTCAGTGTGCAGAGTGCAGCCTGGTCTCCCAGAAAGAGATGGAGTTCTACGAAAAACAACTCAAAGTGCTTCTGGCAGGTGAGAAGTCCGGCCTCGATTCATGAACATGAAGTAGCAAAGGAGTTTTTTTTTTTTGGATTGATTTTCTGCTTCTGCTCCAAAATTCCTTTTTCTGTTAAAACCTGTATGAAGTAACTTTTGGGATCAAAAAGCAGGCGACACACTACAAGGTAATCAAGCCCGGTTCCCCCCTTCCGACAATTTAAAGCAAAGTCCAGATTTTTATGGTTCTGAAGTTTATCTCACCAGATGTTCCTGTGGTTTGAGGTCGGGCTGCTCGATTATGACACTAATGGAAAAAGTTTGTGAAGTCTCACATCTGTGCTGAAAAACAAGTCCAGGGTCACTTGAGTTTTGAGCTACTTTTTTTTTTAAACCTTCTTTTAAAGGATTTTGTTAAAATAAAAATGAGCTTCTTCTTTTATTGATTCATCCAGTCATTTAGTTCAGCTTCTGCTTTTTGTCGTTTTGTGACTTAGTCTTCATCCTAAACGTGTTTGTCATCTTACTTTGTGGCTTCATGACGCTGTTCCCCGCCACTGTACAGGAAGCAGAAATACTGTAACAATCGTCAGAGATATAATCCAGCACTGCCCCCCTATACCCCCCCCCCCCCCCCCCCCCCCCGCCGATAATCTGTGTGTTGTTGTAGAGTGTCGAGGTCAGTGTGAAGCTATAAATAAGCAGCAGCAGCCGGGCCGCCTCTCAATGAAAAATCCATCAGCTGCAGGGGGACGAGCGGCTGAATGGAGAGCCCGCAGCACGTTGGGGCCTCGTGCTTTTATTGACGATGATGGAGTTATCAGTAGCTCAGCACAAAAACAAGACGCACAACAGTTAACAGAGAGACGAAACACACAGAGCAGTCACTGAATCTCTCTCTGTGACATTTAAAGCCAAAATCAAAATCATCCTTTCTTTGGGGATTAAATCAAGATCCGACTTCTATTTGCTTTGTTACTGATGTTTACAGAGTTTAATGTTCCTCCTTTTTGTCTTTTATCACATTCATTGTTTCCAGGCGGTTCCTTCGTGGTCACTTTGGGAACGTCGGAGAAGTCTGAAACCATGATGTGTCGCCTTTCCAACAACCACAGGTGAACTTCTCTTAATTCAGTATTTGTTTAGTTTCACAGTCTGATCGACATCATGAGTTAAAACATCTCATTTATCTTTGCAGAAGCTTTTTCAAATGTGATCATGAATTCAGCTTTAAACATGTGCCTTTTTCTTTTTATGATTTTATTACTCTAATTTATTTCTCAATAACTTTACGGTATCAGAGTGCAGACCGGTCCGCTCAGCGAGCAAACACAACTAACTTACCATTTTAAATGTCACCAAACACATAAGACAGAAATTGGGAAAAGGGTTTTTCCGGAGGTGTGTGCACCCTCCGCTTGGAATTTTTTGCTCGAGTCGTTAAAGGAGCAGTATGTAACTCTGACACCTAGTGGTTAAAGTGGGTACTGCAGTCCAAATTCTAAACATTGCAGAGAGCTGTGTCCCCCCCCCCCCTCCTCTCTAGAGTCCATGCTCACACAGGTCACCATGTGGTGGACTCTGAAGCTTCAGTGTTTATCCAGCTCTGCATGGGTCTGTAAACCTTTCTGTGTTCTAAATCTGCGACGCGAGCTGTCATGCTTCTTGCGGCCGGCGAAGCACGGTCCCGCGAACGTTAAGTCGTTTCCCATTGCGGTCAGAGCGGTCAGATTGCTCAACGCGGCCTGAAGAAAGTACCTCCGGGCCCTGCAGCCAATCATTGCAACGCGCTCGGCACGAACCCGTCCACGTTATTAAAAAAAAACTCGGAGGTGCGCGGCTGGGCTCTCAGACCCTACGCGCCCGCGGACCATTCTCGCGCCGACCGCGATTGCGCAATATCGCCGCGCCGGCCGCAAGAAGCATGAAACCTGATTCAGTGACTCAATGTGCAGCACATGGATAATTTACATAACGTTACTTTTCCTTGAAAACACTGTGGAAAGATTTGAAGTCTGGTTAGCGAGCCAGCCTTTCTGTTCAACATCCAGTCTGATCATGTTTACTGTTTGGTATCCAGAGGTAAAGATGGAGAGAGAAATGTGTGCTGAAGGTAACTTCATACAGCTCTCTGGTTCATTATTATCTCAGGCAACATTAAAGTGACAGCTGGTCAACACATGTAATAAGAGAGGGAATATAAACGTAATGAGAATCAGCAGGAGCAAAACATCAGGTTCATATATTGATAATATTTCATATTTTATGATAGAAGATATTTGACAGTATTGTGATACTTGATGACTGCATTATGATGTTCTCTCAGACTCTGCTCTGAGAGCTACTTGCATAGTGACTGTCCTTCACATCAGCCCTTAGTAGAACATGGTAAGCCCTGTTCTGCAAATTCAGAACATAGATATCGACAAGCAATTGTGTTTTTCTTATTGTTGGCGCTGCTTCTTTAGTCGGTCTGAATGCTAAAATCGTCTGTAAATTCACAATTTAAAGCTGCAAAAAATCTGGGGGGGGCATGCCCCCAGACCCCCCTAGGGAGTTCAGATCAATGTCACCTTTTTCATCCCTGATGAGTTTGCACCCCTGCAAACAAATCCAGATCATTCAGGACATGGACAAATAAAGTAGAACGAAGAAATCAAAATATTTGATTTCCTTTTATTAAAGGGTTTCTTTAGCGAGCCTTTTGATTCTGATCTACAAAGACTTACTATTTTTTCAACTATATTTTAAAAAACAAAACCTGTGGCCCGCCAGCGATTCTAACACGACAATTTTGGCCCGCAAGAAAAAAAGTTTGGACACCACTGATTTAGAGTTTCACTCACTACACATCTCACTGATTGCACATTTTTAAAAGTTTTTAAATCTAAATTAAAAGACATGGAAGAGGATTCTACAGGGTGTCGATGTTTTCAGCTTGCCTGGTTGTACAACTTGACTTTCAGAAAGTTCTTATTTTGTTAACTGGTCGTTCTCTCTTAAAGTTAATTTGAGTGTTTGTGAATTGTACTTTGTCTCCCTTTGTGTCTCCGTCTGTAACTTGGTGTTTGCTGCTGACTGTCTTGGCCAGCTCTCCTTTGAAAAACAGGTTCTTAATGTCAATGGGACCAACCTAGTTAAATAAAGGTTAAATAAAAAACATTCTCAGTTGTGTTATAAGTTGAAATGTTAATTTTCCTGCTTTTGATCTACGACTCGGTTGTGTTTCTCTCCAAACATCAGGTATCTGTTCCTGGATGGGGAGAGCCACTTTGAGGTGGAGTTTTCTCGAATCTCCAGCATGCAGATTCTGACGGACGGGTCGAGTCCAGGAGGTAATGTGACTACGATAACGAAGCATTTATTAAACATATTTCTTCTTTTCTGTCGTATTAAAAATGATCAAGATAGCTGCGTCTTCCTCGACGTGAAAATTCTCAGCCTGCCCTCTTTTCTTGTCTCATATCAAACACTAACGCACTGTTTCTCCTCTGCTGCTGCTTTGACTCTGGACTCTTCTTCTTCTTGTTTTTCTTCTTCTGGGCTCAGAGAACGACATTCACACTTACACCAGTCTGCTGGACAGTCCCTTTATCTCTGAAGGTTAGCTGTGGTTCACTGTGCTGCTGTTTCGTTCTTCATCATCGTCACTCCAACCTCCTCCATTTTCTCTCGACCTGATGTCTCTGTGTTTTATTATATTAGTGCATGAAGCGGCCTGAAAAGCATTGTTAGCTCCGGCTGCTAGGTCACGAGCTGCGAGCCAGGAGAGGAGCATGTAGACCAATCACAGGGCTTGCGGTCTGAATCATTTCAACACGCTACAGCGCAGATGAATCCAGTTTGAAACCAAGAAGCATATATGGTACAACATAAAACAGACAATTTCAAAATCTCTTCTCTTTTTTTTCTACCGTGCTGCACGGTTTGACTTCCTGTTTATTATCACAGTAATAATAGATATAAAGTAAAAAGTCCATCACTTGAAAAAGTAAAGAAGAGTGTCTTTGTGTCAGTCAGGTGTTTAAATTAGTCAATTCTTGGTTATTGACGTTAATTATGTAACATAAACTCATCAAAGTGAAGTAATGCTGCACTCTGAGAACTCACTTTGACTTTAAAGTTCAAACATTTCCTTTCTTTTTGCCTTTGTCTGTTTGTTGTGTGTCTGTGACTTTCTCCCCCTGACATCTCTTTGTTGTCTCATCTTTGTATCTCCTGCATGCAGTGATCACTTCCGAATGACTTGACTCATGTTTTTGAGGCTGGACTTTTCAGAGGCATAAGCAGGAACTTTATCCCAGATAGATCCCACATAGAAAAAAAAAAAAAACTCAAATATCTTGTCAAATGAATCAAATACACCGTTGTATAAAACGCCATGTAGGTGTAGCACATTCTTATTCCCCTCCGCCGTTATCCCGTTAAATTAACGAGGAAGTGAATATTACTGCTCGATAATAACCTGTGTGTGTGTGTGTGTGTGTGTGTGTGTGTGTGTGTGTGTGTGTGTGTGTGTGTGTGTGTGTGTGTGTGTGTGTGTGTGTGTGTGTGTGTGTGTGTGTGTGTGTGTGTGTGTGTGTGTGTGTGTGTGTGTGTGTGTGTGTGTGTGTGTGTGTGTGTGTGTGTGTGTGTGTGTGTGTGTGTGTGTGTGTTGCAGGAAGCTCGTCGCGGGCCAGCGGCATGCTGCTTCACTACAAACCGATGGGCTCCCAGGATGCTGAGCAGCTGCGCATGGAGGCAGCAGACGACAAGAACGTGGCCTCGTTATGGTTAGCTGCGATGCACAAGGTACGACATGTCGCACGACTTGAGCTTGTAGAGCGCTTTTCTACGCTTCAGACTCCTCAAAGCGCTTTTACACCGCAGGTCACACCTACACATTCACACACTGACGGTCGAGGCTGCTGAGTGAAGAGTCCATCAGAAGTAACTAATCCCATTCATACACCGCTGACGAAGCAGAGAGGAGCAATTCGGGGTTAAGTGTCTTGCCGAAGGACAGATCGGGCATGTGGCTGCAGTAGCTGGGGAATCGAACCCTCGACCTTTCGGTTCAAAGACGATCGACTGTGTGTGTTTTTAGGATTAACAGTCCTGATCGTACCAAACATCTGGCTGGCTGTTTATTTGATCTATTCTTCATGTTTGTGTTTTTCCCGCAGGCGGCCAAACTCCTGTATGAAGCTCGTGACCTGTGACCTGCAGACGGCCTTCTGAACTGACCCTCCAGGCAGCACACACCCAAGTGTTCGTACCCCCGTCTCTCTCTGGGGGGGTTTCGGTAGAGTTTTGCTTTTATTAACGCCAGCTCTGATTCTGCGTTTTCCGTCTGATCTCTCGGCCTCTCGATTACATTTTTTTATTACGGTAATCTCAGCAAGAAACGTTTATACAAATGAGAAACACTTTATTACCTCTTTAACCAGTACTTTGTACCTGTTTACTACGATGATGCTGAAGATCTCATTTTACATTTTGTCAAAGTTTGTCTCTGATTGAATCAGGGCGTTTAATGTTCCTGACAGCTGAGCAGCAGAAGACGCTTCACAACACCAGCAAGTGTCTGTTGCTTTTGCGAAGCTTCTTCCTTTAAATTTATTTTGCTTTCACTCTAAATGTGACATTTTACCTTCCACATAACATTTTTTTATAACTTCAGAGATGCCTTCAGATATAGAGGCTCGGTCAATGACTTTAAATGCTGCAGTTAGACGACGGTTTTATCCACCAGATGTGACACTTTAAGGATCCCTGCAGGGAGGTTTTTTAAAAAAAAAATCTTTCACTTCGCTGACTCTCCTTCCAGAGTGTTTTCACTTAACGGTTAAACCAGTTTGAACACAGATCTTCCAGATTAAACATCGTCTTATGCAGAGTAACGGACAGATCCACCTTTAACCCTTTAAAGCAGAAAGAAAAGCAGCTGTAGGTCATGTTCTTTGCATTTCAGGGCCCATTTTGTTATCAATCTAAGAGAGAAGATAAGAAACTTCATGTCGACTTGATCTGTCTGTGTCACGTTTCCAGTGATCGGCTTTCAATTTTGACACACTTTAATGGTTTTATTTAAGTATTTCTGATGTTATTTTCTGATGTTATTATTCTTTACAGTCACATCAAACAGCTGTTTGCTTCGATGTGTTAAAAGGAAGAATGTGCGACTGTTTGAATCTACTAGATGTCGCCTTTGAGCTCCAGCATGAAACCAAAACAAACAGCTGTTTGGTGACACCTCCTCCATACTGAACATGTCATTTTAAAACCAACGACCAATAAATACAATTTAAATACACCCAAGAGTTAATTTCACACGTTAGAGAAACTAATGAAACCTCACCTAACCAGGTACATTCAGTTTTTAAATAATACCAGAGTGTGAGGAGTTCAAGTCAAATCAAAGTGAGGACTTCTTTTTCTACATTTGTTTAAACTTTCAACAAACGTAAATCATTAAAATCAATAGAAAAGAGCCACACAGAAAGCCCTTTATTCCCTCACTGGAGCAGCAGGTGGCAGTGTTAAGCAGGGGTGAAAGGCATCCTGGGAAATGTAGGAGGCTCTAACTGAAGCCGAGGCAGATTGAGGGAATATTCCTGAAATGCAAAGAACATCAGATTTATCAACAATTTGTAAACAAAATGTTTGTTGCTTCAAAGTAAATGAGTTAATAACATGTTAGGTGACGTGTTTTGTTGATTTTAAAACGTGTTAAAATCTCTGCTTTAGTCTTTACAGATGCTACCTTTAGGACTCGATGTCTAAGTAAACAAACTATTCACTGATTCTAGTGAAGCGCGCGCACACACACACACACACACAAATGCTTTAAATGTACGTTCATGTATCCAAGTTTTTGTATAAGCTATTTTGTTAACTATTCCTACTTTAACACAAGGCGTGTACGTACTCACATATGATAGTTTTTGTAATATTTGTAAACGGTAATTCCTCTAGTCCTTTCTCAAAGACCTGAACTGTCTGTTTTTCTTTTTTTTTTAATTATTATTTTCATAATACTTATTAAGACAGGATGTGACCCATCTTCCATCTCCCAGAGGTTTTGAGTTTGATGATTCAGCAGGTTATTAGTTGCACTTCCAAGGACCTATCACTAACATAGACTTAGTTCTGGCTGAGTCTGTGAAAGTGTTGCTTAACAAATGTGAAATAAAACTCCTTATTAGCATTTTTATTCTGTCAAAAAGTTGTTTTTAAAAAAGTTAGCCCCAGTATTTTGCCTCTTGTGAAATATCTTTACAAGACTGTTGAAACACTTACAACTCCTGTGAGGAACTTTCAGTTAGGGTTGATTTCAGCGCCCCCCTGTGGGGAGGCGGTACCTCTAATCTCTTTGCTGATTTTGTCCTGTACGTGTCGTATCTTTTGGTCTGACCCTGCGGCAGTAGGCATTAAAGGTCACATATTCTCCTCCTCTTCAGTTTAAATAAGTCTCAGAGCTCCCCAAAACATGTGTGTGAAGTTTCTTGTTCTAAATCCACTCTGATCCTGTATTTGATCATGTCTATAAACCCCTCTATTTCAGCCCTGCTCAGAACAGGCTGTTTCTGTGCCTGTTTCTTTAAATATGTAAATGAGCTGTGTCTGACCACACCCCCTCTCTGGAAGGGCTTGGGTGTACTTGGTGCTTTCTCGCTCCATGCCCTATTGTTTACGGTGAGAAGGCGGACTCAGAGGGCAGAACAAACACCTAGCTGTGGGAGTGTCACCCACCTGGGGGAGGGGCTACTGCCCTTTGTGATGTCATGAAGGGAAAATCTCCAAACGGCCTGTTTGAGCACATATTTTCTGAAAAGAGGAGTAGGCAGAAGACGGAGAGGATGGACTTTTCTCATGATTGGGGAATTTGTAGACGGACTAGTGACACATGTTAGTGTTAGAAAAACATGGTGAAGTGTATTTTAGAGAATATGTGACCTTTTAAAAATAATTATATTGGTCTTGTTTGCTTTTCTAGTTAATATAGAGGCGTTGATATGAATTTCAGTCTGTTCTATAACGAGCTAAAAACTCCTCACAGGAGCTTTAAATCTCAAGTCAAGTCAAATTATTAATGAATTTGTCGCTTATACAATATACGCTACGTTCTTTATTTAGCTGTGATAACCAAGTATAAAAGGCTTCTCAATTATTTGCGTTTTTTAACCTTTTTTTTGTTTTATCGGTTACCTTGTTTTCTAAGCATAAAGCTGGAACTTTAAAGTGATTTAATGGAGCACAGAATAGGTCGACTTTAAGCCCTTTTACCTTCTTTGTCCTGACCTTTATGTCGTATCCCATGAAAAACAAGTTTCACCGCCTCCATCCCTACGTCTGTGACAGAAGTTTATTTTTATATTCTCCTCACCCCTGAAGGAAAATCCCACAATGTGTCGTTAGGTTGTCGTTTTTCAGAGCCGAAACAGAAACAGTGGTCGTTTTCAGTGTCGTGCACATTCACAAGGTCATCCACTCAAACTGTTTTAAACACCAACATCTCAGTTCTTCCATGTGTTTGGTTGTGTTGTAAGTTTACACTTCCTGTGACACCACAAAGTCATGATTCAGCCAGTGTTTGAACCTGCACTTTATGTCCACCCAGATTCAGTCTTTTTCTTTTATTATTCCTCTGCTTCCTTTATTACGCTGAACGTGCTGTACTACATCCTTTTGTTGGAATATTCTGTTGAGAATAAAATCAAATGTTTATACATGTGTGGTGGTGTCTGTGTCTTGTAGAAAGCCCGTGCAGCAGTAACAGTGTAGAAACGTCACTCCCCCCTCCTATTGGCTCGAGCTGAATTCTCCGGAGAATATCCTGCTGCGTTCTCACATCAGCCCACTCTGACCTGCTGTGGAAAAAAATACCAGGGGTCTGGCAGGAGAAACTCCGGGTGAAGTCCGAGCGAAAAATGTGGCTGTTTGCGTTCACGTGTATATAAAGCTCCTCCTGGAAATATCAGGAGGTTTTCAGGAGATTTCTGCAAGTTTGAAAGCTCTATATGTCGTCTTTTAACAGTCATGGACGTGGTCTCAGTGACGTCATCCATTGGATTCAAAACAATGGCAATAATAATAATAATAACTTTATTTATATAGCACCTTTTAAAAACACAGGTTTACAAAGTGCTTTGACAAACAGCAAAAACAAGAACAAACTAAACCAAACACAGAAGAACATAAACAACAGGAAGAACAAACAAATGCAAAATACTAAAAATAATTAAATACAATTCAACAGAAAAGAACCCAAAGTGCACCAATGGCCATATCGGAAATGCTGTCTACGCTAACTTTTGGCCAGGGCAGAGGGGCACCTTTACTCTCCTGACAAACGACCACATCGTGCCAACCTGTAAGTCAACTTAGCCACGCCCCTAATTTGCATAACCCTTGTCCTTAATATATCCAAAGTAAATGCAAATCTCCCCCAGTGCTTCACATGACATGTTTATTTTCTGCTGTAAAAGGGGCGTTTTTACATGAGGGGGGTTTAATAATACTGTGAAAAATCATGGATGAAGCCTGGAGAAGCACCACGCTTTGTTTCTGAACGGGTCTTTGGAATCTGACTGATGGTGGTGCCTGCTGACAAACAGCTACAACGCCCCCTGCCTGTCAATCAGGTCAGCTACGCCCCTTATTATCAACAACTTGTTTATTTCATGACCACCTAAAATAAGTTTTTACAGACAAAAATCTGTGATTTACAAACATGAGTTATTTTGTTATAATTATTTGTACTGAAACCCATCCGGACATTCAACATCTGAAATGTTGACAGATTCAGCATGAACATTAAAGGTATAGAGACCACCTCTCAGTAGTGTGAACAAACAGACAATCCTCTCCTCTGATCTGGCATGATATTCAAAAACCAGCTACAACTTATTAAATTGTTGTTGGTTGTTTTTGGCCTTTTTAGTAGGTGTTGGAATTGGAAATGTGAATGCATTGACAATGATCCATAGTTTAGGTATATCTACTTCAGAATTTTAATAGTAACCTGTAAAAAAACACAACTGAAATATTTTTGCAGGCTACTTCGATGAAGCACCAGCCTTCATTTCTCTGCTGGCTTGTGGTTTATTTTAAATCTCTTGTAAAACAGGTTATTTGAGGGTGTGGTTAACGTGTTCATGCTGGGAAGTGTTTTTCGTCACTTGGTTTCTGGGTTTACTCTGCGTGGCTGTTTTTCCATCTACAGGTAATGTAACTTCATGTTTTATGATAGAAACCTCATTGTGTCATTCGTTGTTCAAATAGAGACATTCAAACTTAAAATTGTGTCCGAGAATGGAAACGAACAGAGGAGAACATCCTGTTTTTAATTAGACCTAAAAATGCTGCATTTTAAAGATAAGCTTAGGACAGGATAATAATTTAAGGGGGAAAGATTGGCCACGTTTTTCTTCGCGCATTTCAGCCTTTAAGAGTTGATTTAATTGACTTTGTCTTATCTTTCACTGAAGCTTGGCTCAAACGCGGAAATGGCCTCTGTCAGAATGGATCCAGGTTAGGGCAGGCTGCCAGGCGCTATGTTGACTATATAATGTAACCTGTTTGAAGGATAGGTGTTGAGTTTATCCAGAATTGAAACTGAAATACCCGAGACAACATGTAATGACAGGCCGAGTGTCACTCTGTACGTTTGTGTCAGAGACAAAAACTAAACACATTTTCTCTATGATTTTAGTTTAGGTCTTTTTTTCTTTTTTTTTTTTTCTTTTTTTACACAATACTGTTTCTGTTATGTTTTTGGTAAAGTTGTTTTAAATTTTAGTTTCAGTTAATGAAAATGTTTTTTACACTTGAGTTTTTGTTATTTGTTTGATTTCGTTAACAATACTAACCTTGGAATGAACACAGTCAACTGTTACTGGACTGATTCCTAATTTGTACTTTTCAGCATTTGTTGGGTCTGGATGTTTAACATTGCAATCTTCAAACTGTCTTACAGTTACATGTAGTCGTACACTGACCTGAACCACTGCATGATGTCAACTTTCGGGTCCTTCAAAGAAAAAAGCTCATCTCTAAGGTAAGATTTAATCAACCTTTAAATGTCACTGCAATTATTATACACACACACACACACACACACACACACACACACACACACACACACACACACACACCCTGGTCCCCTGAGACATGTTTGGCATCTCGTTATCATCTGACTGTAAAGACTTTGTATCATAAATTAAAGGTTACATATTTAAAATACACTTTAACAAGTGTTTCTAACAGTAATATGTGTCGGTAGTCTGTCTCCAAACCCCCCAATATTAAGAATAAAGGGAGAAGTTCATCCTCTCCGTCTTCTGCCTGCTCCACTTTTCAGAAAATGTGTTCTAACAGGCCGTTTGGAGATTTTCCCTTCATGACATCACAAAGGGCAGTAACCCCTCCCCCATGTGGGTAGGGGAATAGGATAAAAAACGGAGAATAGGACAAAGGTACAATACGATGTATATAATTTTCTAATATCTAACGATCTAATCTCTCTCCCTCTCTCTTCCCAACAAACTTAGGGCCAAGAGAAACCTTTCATCTGATCGATACATTTGTTTCAGGTAAGATTTTATCAACATTCAAATGTCACTGGAATTAGTACAAATTTTTCCCTGACCACGCCTACATTATCATGCACACACACACACACACACACACACACACACACACACACACACACACACACACACACACACACACAGTGAGGCTTAAATATAAACTTCCTGGTTGATATTAAATTGGGAAATTTGCTGCTGGGAAATTGTTTTAGAGACGATATGTTGTTGTAGGGACTACTTGTTAAAAAACTTGACTGTCCATTCTGTCCTGTCTGGATCAGAAAACATTTTGTACCAACTTCAACTTCATGGGGAAATTTGCTTTGCAGCCAAGTAACTCAATAAAACATACAAAACTTAAAGACACAGACTCACTTACAAGAAACATTAAGATGTTTAGATACAAGAAAACAGACAAACAGTATTAATAACACCTGTTGCTTTGTTCAACAACCTGTCTTCATTTTCATCGTTTTCATGTGTATTTTCACACTGATGAAGTTTAATCACACAGTGCTTGTTACTTGATGCAGGATGGAGAGGGAGGAGGAGGACAGCATCGGGGCAGATGATTGGACCCAGGCATCAAACAGAGGTAAGTCAAATCTGTGTCATTCAGATGTCTTTTATCCCCTCATATATACAGACTAAGCTGGCATGCTGTGCGTCGGGTATTACTCTGTAGTGGGGACACATTGCAGGAAAAACGCCAACCACGGACCCTGCTGCAGCTTTTTGAACATGGTGCCCTGCTGTCTTTATTCCTGCTAATAAAAAGTTTTGTTTTTCTGCTAATAGTGTAAATACTGTAAAAACTACCTCATGTTTACTTCAGCATCTTTGCACTACTCACCACTGCACTATTACCTTATATCATCCTATTTAGCCTTGTACATGTTAGTCTTTGCTTATTTGTTTATTGTTGATATTTAATATTATACCTTTGTACAAAGAGAGCACAGTTTACCAAAGTAAAATTCCTTGTGTGATTAAGCATATCTGGACAATAAAGCTGATTCTGCTAATAAAGATTCATCAGTTATGAGTGACTGTTTGAGACATCGCTAAGATTATTTGTAAGAGGTCACCACCATCTTGCAGCTTTTTTGTCATTTATACATCTTGTAGAAATCGTGTTGTGCATCCTTTTTTCACTGAACAGATGTTATGAACCAAAAGATTAACAACTCTAAATGGACCTTTTAGTAGTACTGTCTGTAATTGAAGTTCTGTCTATGGGTTTTTATCAGGAAGGGGGCCTGGTCGAGTCTCCCTACATCCCCGAAGTTTGTTGGAGTTGGGATCTAAACATCATTGAGTGACGGCACATTCATCATCATGTATCTTTAATCATGAAACATTTGAAATAATGAATGATTTTTTTTAAATCTTTCTGTTCAAGCTGTTTATACCAGATGTCACGCAGGCTTGTTTCTAACACTAGATGCAACAACTGTTTTGTTGTTGTGTTTTGATTAATGTGAAAGAAATGCATTTATTGGATCTTGTTAGATTTATGTACAAGCTTTTCAGTCTGTATTTAGAAACTGTCTGTCTTGGGTGAACCTCACTGCATTTGTGTTTGGGATTTTGAGACTCCCCTGTCGTGATTGAAATTCACAAATAATTATTTTTCAGCAGAGAAATGTCTGTAGCCAATCAGATGTCAAATATTTTGGCTGTGTAATCTCTCCTTTTATATAAAGGTATATACACCTGTAGGAGCCATCATATGTATTTTTACATAATGGGTCATTTGCAGGTCATTTTACCTAATAGGTCATTTGCAGTGGGGTGGTCTTACCTTGTAATTATATAAATAAGATGTGTGGCAGGAGGCTCGACTAAGAGGGTGAGAGAGTTTGAATGTTTTCTGTTGACCGTCACCTCTTTTGTTTAATAAATCAACAATACCATCTGTTAAGCCAAGTAATGTATTTCATTAATTGTATGTTTTTTTTTTAAATTTGCAAACAACATCCGCTCATTAACCTGATTATATCGTCGCTTCTACTGATGACACTTTTCATAAGCACACAAAGCAACAAACATGGACGCTAAGAAGTAACGCACGTAGCACAGAGCTCCTTTGTGCTTCAGCGGCAGAATGAAGAACACATCAGGTATGTAGTTTACATTTTTATTCATTTGAGGGGTGTGGTTCAAGAAGAACAGGGGTGAGACTATGCTGCCTTGATGTGCTCCTCGGAAATGTCGCGTTTACGAGTTATGAGCACGTGAATGGCTGTTACTAACCTCAAGTTGAAATCATGAAACCAAGGTGTTCTTTGAGCTACAGGCATTTATGAGCATGTCCATGCCGTCAATCATGCTGTGAGAACTAAACAAAATATACAAAGCATAAAATAAGAGAGCATCAAAAACATCAAAAACACAAATTGACATATTTACACAATGTAGTTTTTTAAACATGGACTACAATGGTAGGCTGTCATTCATGCCATCATGATTGCCACTAGTTTAGCCTGTTAGCATGTTAGCCATTAGCTTTACTATTAACATATTAGCCATTAGCTTCAGGTAGGCTATAATATAGAAACAACAACCAGAACACAACAGTTCACCTCATCGGTCGCGTCAACCGAAAGGGGGGTAAAGGAAACTTCACTCATGGGTCAGTCTTCTCTTTATTGCACTTTTGAATGATACACAGAACCACTCTCAAACATCCTCCTGTGATCAACCTGCCACGTGCTCTGCCTCTCGTGGCCAGGTGAGGAACGCAACTCATAATAATGTCCCGCCCCCAACCACAGAAATAACAGAAAGCTCCTCTTATAGAGATATTCTTGATTATATTAATGTTTTATAATGAAAGTATTGTTTTATTAAAAACGTATATTATTGTTATATTTAACTCAAAATGAAGAACTTAAACTGTGCAGGCCTAACTGATCCTGATGACAGCTATAAGGACCATTAAAAGTCTTAATGAGGAGTGGGAGATGTCGATTATATCCAAGTTGTGAAGTTGTGATGTTTTAAGTCCTACATTGTAAAACTGTATCAGCACAATCAAAGTCGGCTAGTGAAATAAGTGGAATCATTAATGTAGTGACCAATTTT
Organism: Labrus mixtus; assembly: GCF_963584025.1. Classification (NCBI taxonomy): domain Eukaryota; kingdom Metazoa; phylum Chordata; class Actinopteri; order Labriformes; family Labridae; genus Labrus; species Labrus mixtus. The sequence continues at coordinate 22,976,096 of NC_083629.1, read as the reverse complement.
ATCAAACCCAATATTGTTTAGAAAAGTCACTTGAGGGATGAATGTGGAAGCTTTCGGCTCGAAGAAATGAACACAGTCCATTGATGTTGTGATTTGGATATTTCAATCCATTTATTTTTAAACACTTCTTATCAAATAAAGGAAAATATGACGAACCACTACGTCTATAAATAAAACAAACAAATCCGCGTTGGATGCGTTTAACTCCGACAGGCTGACACGGTAAAAAAAACTGTTTGCCTCCATTCAATCACCTGTCCCACCTCACCTGGAGCCTTGCCTTAACCACAGCATCCGCCCAGGCTACACATAGTGCCCAGTAGAGGGCCAACACACACAACCACAAGGAAAATAGCATCACACAAAACAAACACCTCATTTGGCTCCAACAATTAACACTGTTACACTAACATCACATTAGTGTCTGCTCTGTTAAAAACACAGACTGAGCAGTAGTCACACATTCTCTGGAAGAAGCTTCTGGAGCACCAGAGTCAATAATATTCCTAAAATCAGAGCTATTAAAGAAAACACTTTGGGTAAAGACAACCTACTGAACATGGTTTATATATTAACTGTGTTCAGACCTGTTCTCCTGCAGTGTCTTCCTTTTTAATTGAGCCTTTGTAATGTGTAAGGGGTTGGGTTACAGGAGAACAGGTTTGTTTGGTTGAAGGTTGCTGAATTACTTTCGTTATCAAGCTGTGTCGCAGTTTGTTTTTCTCCATCTAAAGGTAACGTCTATGCATGTTTTATGTTGCTTAAAAAAAGTGATTTATTTAATTGTGTCCTTCTTTTTGGAAAGTTTGTCAGAAAAGAGGACGTGTTTTCTTTATTTTATATCCGTGTTTTTACCACCGCTGGATTTAAAGAGATACACCCTGTGAGGACTGAGACAAACAACATTTTTAGACTAAACTGAGAAATTCATCAGAGTTTGAGTGCACTCATACGGGTAAAGAATTCTTCATAAGCTTTATTTCAGTATTTAGAAGTTGGTTTAATGGTGTTTACTTTTTCATATCTTCAGAAGCTCGGGTACAAAATAAGGAAAAACATCAGCCGCCATTTTAATAAACTATAAAACCTAAGATAACATTTGTTAGCTGACATATTGGTAACTTTTATAAAAGTTGATTCATATTAAAGGACAGTTTGACGTCATTATTTAAACCTACACTTTAGTTTGAACAACTTTTTTAGGTTAGACAAAAAGGTTTATTTTGACAGGACAGTGGATAGAGTCAGAAATCAGAGAGAGAGAACGGGGAATTATTTTTAGAAGTCTGTTTAAATAAATAACTTTTAATAAATGTAGACTAGGCCTGTTGTACCATCCAGTGTTTCTAAATCCCCAAACTAATCAGATGTAGTTTATTTTATTGTTTGTTTTTTAGACTTTTAAAGGGAAAATAATGACGTGTGTTCTTGTTTTACATTTGAAATAAGTCTTAATATTTGTTTATCTTCTGTACTGATTCTCTGCTCAGTCGGCTGTGAGCTTCATGACTTTAATCTGCAGCATTCACTGACCCTGACGGTGCAGGCAGACTTTTATTTATTTATTTATTTTTCAAATTAAGCTTTAATATAAACACACGTTTTAGTTTTAAATGTTGTTCTGAACTTGAAATAAAAACACAGTCAGATCAGTGTGCTCTAAAAGTTTTAAAGTTGTGATTTAGGTACAAAAAAATATAATTCAGTCTTAAAGTCCTTCTCTGAGAGCATCGACCTCCAACAGTTTCCTTCTGTAATGATAAAGGTGTTTATTTGTGTGTGTCCGTTAAGGAGGAAATGGAGAATCCTAACTCTGCATTTCCTTTTTCAGCTCAGAGCCGCGTAGAGACCAGAGTCTGAAGAACTCAGTATGTCTGACTCAGTGAGGGACCGCAGGTTAAAACACTGGCTTAATGAGTAAGTCAACATCATGTTATTAAGATTTTTAGCATCTATATGAGTGAACAATTCTGCTGTTAGTCTTTGACCTGAAGAGGAAACAGCATACTTCAAATCAAAGTTCATCTGGTTTAATCCTGTTCTCTGTGCTGAACATGTTCACAAAGTCAATACAAACGACCTCCTTTCTAGATGATTTAAACGACTCGACATAGTCAAGAGAAAAGAGGAGGCTTCTTTTTAAAGAGGAGACATCCATTCAGAGCGAACACAATCTGCTTTATATCATATTCTAAAAGGAAAGTCTGATGCATTCTTCATAGTTTCCCTGTAAGGACCAGTTGCTGCATGTGGTTTGATCACAAACAGTCAAATTTCCACAGTTTGCTTGTTCAGAGAAAAATCTATGTAAATGTAAATCCATTGATAGGAAAGTCCTTTTTAACTGAACTCTTCTGGTAATATGATTCCCACCCTAAGAGGTCTTCTTCTCAGCAGCAGAGCCAGAAAAACATTCAAAAGGGTTTTTCACTTTGTGGTGGTACATATTGTTTTTGGAATCGAGCAGTTTCTGGGTTTGATCTAATGACAGAAAGTTGTCAGATTCATCTGGTCCGTCCTTCAGGAGGGATTAGTCAAAGGAGAGAGAGAAGAATGCTACTGTCTCTGGTTTACATGTTGATAGAAAGGCAAACATTGACATTATAGCGTCATAAAGCAGACTCTGTTTCTTGTCAAAAAGGTTGATCCCGTTACGATCTGCTAGGTCATCAGTCATCTGTTTGTTGAACATTTTATAAAATGACAAAGAAAACTCTTTTTCCTGATTCCACTGTTTTATATCAAAATAAAAAATAATCTGGGTTTTCTTTTGATATTAACTTTTTTCTGGTGAAGTTGCATCATAACCATGTTTATTGTTAAGGGCTTTATTGCTCTTACCTGAAGATAGATGGCGCTGAAGCAGCAGATGATGATAATGACTCAGCCCACACATCTGTCAAGCTGTGAGTGAAATGTGCTTACATCTTATTCAGACTGACAGTTTTAAAAATATCAATATTTTGATGAGGCTTACCTATATTGTTTAAAACTGACATCGAGTGCTTTCACACAGACTTCAGTATCCTGTTTAATTATTATTTCTTTACTATATTTTTAAAGTTATTTAAGTATCCCGTTTTTTTTGTGTGTTCATGACAACATCATATCCCAATTTCACAAACCAGTATCCTAATCCCAGTACGGCTACCTGGAGAGCTCAGAAAGAAATCAGGATTCTGTGGCATGTAGACGGTTTCTGACAGCTCAGTTGCGGCCTCTGCCAAGTGACGTATCAGAAAAACAAACATGGCAGCGGAAACATAGGACTTGATCCCTCTGTGATTATTGTCTTTCATTAATACAATATAATTGGACATTGAGATGTGAGAAATAAATACTGACCTCTTCAAGTCTGTGGTGATCAGGCTACAGGACGCCGGTTTCCAAACGCCTACGGTTGCCAGGATGAGGCTCATAACCAGGATGGTCAAGTCCATGTACACACACTCATTTTTTCTTTATTGCATTATACATCGCCATTTCTCAAAACAATTCTAACAAATAATTTAAATGTCTTTTTATGTACATCAATCAAGTTTTAAATGAAACAATATATATATATATTTTTTTATTACTTGGGTCTTTAAACGTACAGTTCATAGACTCCGCCTCCAGGGGGCTCTCAATCAAAACAATGACATAAGATGATTTTAAGGCTGGCGGGGAATCATGGGAGTGATTCTCTCTGCTACTACACCCCCGATGTGAATGAACTCCGACTTATCCGTACACCGCAAGCACACACAGCAACAGTACGGCAGCTTTCAGTAGCAGTTCCCTTTACCTTATTCTAGAGTCTTTGACGTAACATCCGGTGTTTCCACGGCAACGATAAATATGTAGTGTCTGTCACAGACGCTGACATAACGAGACACGTCCCACTACAACTATAAAATTAAGGAATTCTCTGGTTTTGATAACCGCTGGAAATATTTGAGCTTACGTACTCAACAAAATAAAATACAACATTATGTTTTTAAAAATCTACATATTACACCTTTAAATAATTTTCTTATTTCAAATCTCAACACGCTGCTACTTTCATCAAACACTTGATGATGATTAACAACACACACATTCTCTCTGAAGTTCTTTGTTTTGATGAAGTTATGGACTTCCTTTAAATGTTTTATTTTTAAACTTGTTGTTCCTGTTGGTTCAGAAATGTCCCAAATAATCAGGTTGATCAGGTTTAAAGTTCATGTAAGAATCAGGAGTTTATCATTCAGAGTGAACTAAATCAAGTCTTACTGGATCGATGTCTAATTTAGAAGTTTTAGTTTTTCATCTGTTGTTGTGGTTTGATATCTAACTATCTAATCTTTCTCTCTTTTTTCAACATTCTCAGTGATGACGACCAATCGACATGTCCATCTGATCCATCCCTCCACAGTGATCGGTCAAAAGGAAAAACGATTGATTTCAAAAAATCTGAAAAAAGCGACCCAATCAAGTAAGTGTTTTCATCAATGAATCCTGACAGTCATGTTTGTACACACACACACACACACACACACACACACACTGAGTCTGTTTTGCTGCATGTTTAAAAAACAAATACAATCTCATGTTGAGTCGATCATGTTTGCACTCTGAAAACTTTCATCTGTCTTTATTATTTTCACAACAGGTTTGTTTTTCTGTTTGAACACATCTGACTCAGAGTGTGAGGTTCCTGTGTAACGTTTTGATCGGATTACAGATCTGAAAAACACATTTTAAAAAAACAGACTCAGTGTGCAAAGACCTTAAAGATGAAACAACCCCCATGGTTGATGTAAAGCAAACGCCATGCTCCTGTTTAAAAGATGTTGAAGTGATGTTGAGTTTTCAAGTCAAATGTTTGACTGAAACATCAACACCTCCTCTCTACTTTGATCCTTTGTGTCATTCATGGAATAAAGAAACAACACAGTGTTTAATGTGTTGCTCAGTGTCTGCTTTGCTCTTCATATTTCATTTGTAATAAAGAAACATCATCAGTGTGTCTCTTGTTGCAGGTATCAAACATGGCAACTTCTGCAGGAAGAGAAGAAACTCATTCAAATACAAGAAGAACGTTTTTTGGCCGACCTCCCACCTGATTAGTGAGTAAAATGTATTTACAACATATACAGTATGTATTCTTTCAGATGAAGCTATGAACATCATTTAAATGTTTTTTTCTTCAGAAAGGTAAATTGATTTTTGTTTTCACATATTTATAAAATTATTGTTCCTGCTGGTTCAGAAATATCTCATAAAAAACTCAGGTTTGATTTCCATATGAGAAGCTGGGTTAATCATTCAGAGTGAACCAGATCAAGTCTGACTGGACTGATCTTGAAGTTTTTCATCTGTTGTTGTGGTTTGATATCTAACTATCTAATCTTTCTCTCTTTTTCAGCTTTCTCAGTGATGACGACGAATCATCATGTTCATCTGATCCATCCCTCCACAGTGATTGGTCAAATGGAAGAATGATTGATTTTAAAAAATCTGAAAAAATGACCCAATCAAGTAAGTGTTTTCAACAATGAATCCTGACAGTCATGTTTGTACACACACACACACACACACACACACACACACACACACACACACACACACTGAGTCTGTTTTGCTGCATGTTTAAAAAACAAATACAATCTCATGTTGAGTCGATCATGTTTGCACTCTGAAAACTTTCATCTGTCTTTATTATTTTCACAACAGGTTTGTTTTTCTAACTTTGTTTGCATCCTTCCAATCCGTGTTCAGGATCAGTTTCTGTGTGTAAATTGGTGGTGTTCCTTTAATGTGTAGTTTCAGTATAGCTAGCAGCGTATCCCACGTCCCACTACAACTATAAAATTAAGGAATTCTCTGGTTTTGATAACCGCTGGAAATATTTGAGCTTACGTACTCAACAAAATAAAATACAACATTATGTTTTTAAAAATCTACATATTACACCTTTAAATAATTTTCTTATTTCAAATCTCAACACGCTGCTACTTTCATCAAACACTGGATGATGATTAACAACACACACATTCTCTCTGAAGTTCTTTGTTTTGATGAAGTTATGGATTTCCTTTAAATGTTTTATTTTCAAACTTGTTGTTCCTGTTGGTTCAGAAATGTCACAAATAATCAGATTGATCAGGTTTAATGTTCATGTAAGAATCAGGAGTTTATCATTCAGAGTGAACTAAATCAAGTCAACTGTGTTGTAAAATTATCTTTGTTGTCATGTCTCTATTGTTCATGAATGTTTATTTCATATTTTAATTATGAAATTTTGTAAATTGACATTTTAAAGCCGGACCGTCTTCTCCTTCAGAGAAAATGACATGTTGCTTTATTAATGAACATTTTGGTCAACGACACAAAGTATAAATAACATGTTTCTTTTTTTTACACTTACTTTGATCATATTAAAAAATGATCTGCTTTTGATTTTAATGTTTATTTTGATGAAGAATAATCATCATACAATGCTTATTACTCCATGCAGGATGAAGAGGATGAAGAGGAGACCAAATCAGTGATCTAAAAGTCTGAACTTTGTTTCTGGACTTTGGGCTGACTGGTTGTTTGAAAACCATGTTGAGTCTGATGATCTGTAGCTCTTTTTGTGACAGCTTGATTTGGATACTTATAAATAAAACAAATGTAAATTATAAGATTTGTTAGTGACATAAGATGATGAGGTCAACTCAGCCTTAATAACAACTGTTGTTTTCTATTATCTTACTGTCATCTGTGTACTCATTCTTTAATTTTCTCTGCTGGGATTATTTTGATTGATTGAAGTCTTTATTTCAAATTTGTATTTTCTTTTTTTTCCCCTTTTGTTTCAGGATAAAAAAAACAAACAAAACAGATCCACAAAAAGAATAGTAAATAAGACAACAGAACATTTGAATTTCATGTTCGTAAAGGAGTGGGAAGAAGTGTGAATTTATAGAATCCCCCCCTCTCCGTTAATCTGTAGTTAATAGTTGAACAGGCTTCTTTATTTAATCTTAATTTACGAATAAATAAATAACAAATCTGCAATACACATTTATATATATAAACCAATAAACATACACAAATATATAAATTAAATACAAATGTGTTTCTGCAAAATATAATTTCATGTATCAAGCATTAAAAAAAGATGAAGACAGCTCTCCAAATTTGTGTATTTAATTGCCAAACGAACGTTTCGAGCCGACGCTCTTCTTCAGCGTGTAACAGGCAATTTTTCAAACATGCACAGGTGTAATCAATGTATACTTGTCCAAGATGGGCACACCTCCATCGCAGTAGAGAGCCTATCATTTTTTGTCTATCATTTATCAACCATTGACATATTTGAACATGTATTGATTTCTTTTATCTTCCATATTCATGTTCTTCTCCCTTAATTAATGATAAACAGTTTGTAGTAATACATTTAAGTTAGTGTTTTTTCTCCATTACCTATTTAGCCCTCACCATACCTGTCAACATATTTACATATATACCTTCATTCCTTTTAGAAAAACAAAAAAAAAAAATGAACAACTGTTATAATCACCATCATAACCACGCAGCAAATTTGTACATTTTTTAAAACTTGTTTGTGAAATGTGTATACATAAACTCTTTCAATGCTGACACCATCTATTTGTCACTGTATTTTTGTGTTTGCTTCATATTTACCAAATAAAATAATTTCATGTGATTCAAATTTAATGACAATTTCTTTCTATCAAACCACTTTTTAAATTGTTGCCATTTCTGTAGTAATAACCTCTAATAATTGTAGATTCTCACCTGAACAAAGAATATTGTTATCATCTGCAAATAAGACCTGCTTCAGTTTATTAGAGACTTTACATACAGTATGTCATTAATGTATAAAATAAACAGTTTAGGACCCAACACTGACCCCTGGGGGATGCCACAAGCAATGTCCAAGCACGATGATTAAAACTCCCCCAACTTCACAAATTGTTGCCTACGATACGATCCCCCCTAATGCCATATCGTTCTAGTTCATTGATCAGTATTTCAGGATTTATTGTGTTAAATGCTTATTTGTGGTCCAAAAATACCCCAACTGCTTTATGATTTCCTCTTGATTCTATTAATGCGAATGATGTTGAATGGTTTGTCTGAATCTGTGTTGTACGGTGGCTGGGAAGTACAAACCAAAAGACAAATTCACTCTTTCACACATACAGCTCCTCCTGGAAATATCCTGAGTTTTTTAGAAGTTTTCTGAAAGTATGAAAGCCCCATACCTTTGTTTCGCAGAAAGACTGTGTTAGGGGTGCCGGTGGCCTAGTGGTTATGTCATGCACCCCTTGTACAGAGGCTGTAGCCCTCCATGTGGGCTCAAATCTGACCTTGGCCCTTTGCTGCATGTCATCCCGTCACTCTCTTCAGCTGTCCTATCAAATAAAGGTAAAAATGGCCCAATAGACTGCGTTAACTGTCTCAGGTGGGTTCCACAAAATGGGACAAAACCATAAACTTTGTTTTGTCCTTTGTGAAAGTGTTTTCCTTTTGTATTTTTTATTTCATAAAATGTTTTCCAAACTATAAATTTGTCTCAAGCTTTGTAAAAGTATTTCACAATTTGTAAGTAAGTAAGCAGCAGTCAAATAAGTGTGAAGTATAGCTGTATTAAGTGGCATAAATGAAGAAGGAAAAACAAACAAAAGAAAGAATAGGTATAGGTAATGCTAGTAGCCTAAATTACCTGAAAACTGTACTAAAGTTCAGTATTTAATTAATGTTAATTTAGTTTATAGTTAGATTTATCAATAGCTGGATAAATACACAATACGTAAACCAAAGCGGAACAAATACATTACAAATAAACCAGCTGAAAGATATTTTTTTATGAGTATTTATTCCATAATCCTGTCCTTGTCAATTTATCTGAACTGTCCATTTAAAAGCAGCGACGTACGAAGTCCCATTGCCTGAGCGGGGGATTCCGCTTGCGGTTATTCGCCGTTTATATGCTTACAGCTTTCATGCAGAGACGATTTTAAATCAAGACAACACCCAAAATAAACCCGAAATCATAACGCTACTTTGAGTTTCTAAAAAAGAACCCACTGAACAAAGATTGCTTAAATCGAAGTACATGTTGACAGCGCGCCACCCCTCCAAACCGAGTTGGTCTCGCCCGAGTCTGCCCAGCATCAAACGCACATGTCGGGTGTGTTGTGCTGAGGATTGCAGTGATATTACAGCATTTAAGTGAACCGTTGCGGGCTGTCACGTTGCTGTGTGCTCTCACAATGCGATAAGCTTCTCGGTCAATGATAAAAAACAATCATTAAAATCAGGGTTATTGTAGAAAACACTTTGTGTAAAGGAGCTGACACGCTAGCCGGCGTGACTGCAGGCGACTGCTGTTTGACTTCACCGGACTGAAGGTTTGTACACCGTCACCACATACCTGTCATTATGAGCGTTTCTAACTACATGTGCAATACTTGTTACATCATGAATATGTCGGCGGGGAAAGGGCTTGTTGAAAATGACTCGTCTTTTGGCTTGGTAATGTAAAAAAAAAAAAAAAAAAAAAAAAGCTGAGCTAGCCACCTGGTGCTGAGCAATGCCACGTAGCTAACCGGCTAATGGGAGCAGACAGCCGGGGAAGTTGTGCACAATCATTGAAGGGTGATCAGGGTGGACCTGCAGACTGAAGTGCACAGATACTTCACCTGAGTGCATTCAGTAAACCTAGGTAAAGCTCCTGCATTGAGGATGTTAGTATAATCAGGGTAGTGTGTGTGTTAAAAAAAAAAACCTGCAGAGAAATATGCAATGAACATTACAACTGATCCCCTTTAACAAACAAAAATCTGACCTATGAAAACAAACTAAGAACTTAAACATCATGGATTATAGAATATGTACATCCCCAAGAGTATAAGCAGTTATTAAAACCCGACAGATTAATCGACTGGCCGATAATATCAGACGATATTATCATATCCAGAGACTATCTGTATCGGAGAATTTTATTGCAGATGATATTACTCGATTTATTCACCAGTCAAATGGCATTTAATTTGAGTATCATTGTATAACACTAGCAGTTCTTGTTCTGGCTGTCACCAGCAGAGGGCGCTGTATGGATTACAATAAGCATCAGTCTCCAGAGTGTGGAGCGGTGATGCACGTACATGCACAGTTCATTTCCAGTTGAGTGACCCATCTTGTCTTCGTTATATCTTTTCCACAAGTGTTTGATAACTGCATTTGAGGGATCAACGCAATAAACGTGCGATTCAGTATCTATCTCGACAAATCCAGCACAGATCTAAGAAAGATATCGGCCGATATATCGGTTTCTGATTCTGTCTCTCCCCAATAATGATATCTGTATCGGCCCTGAAAATCCTAGATTAACAGAATCTTGTGTTTGCAGCATGTCCAAAATGCAAAATAAATTAAACTGGTTAATTTGATGGTAGCTGCTAGCGATGTGTTTATTGCAATTCCTCAATAACGAGGAATTTGTGATTAATTGCACAGTCCTAGTTTGAGCATAAATTTGGAGTATGGAAGGAGCTCATATCTTTCTTTCTTAGCTTCATTAAGTGATCACAATTGAAAATACAAGACACTACAAAGGGGTTTAAACTGGGCAGAGCATTAGAACAGTGTTAAAAAAACAATAAACTTTAATTTTCTTTTCCCCATCAGGCTTTGGGGCTTCCTGCCGTGCGACACCATGAGCTCCAGGGTGTGTAAGAGCTGCGGCAGCTCGGACATCGATGTTGACCAGGCGCGTGGAGATGCGGTCTGTATGGGCTGCGGCTCCGTGCTGGAGGACAACATCATCGTGTCTGAGGTGGAGTTTGTGGAGACGGGAGGCGGAGGGTCGTCGGCTGTCGGACAGTTCGTCTCCTCAGAAGGTGAGAGGAATGAAATGGTTCACCTGTGAGAGCAAACCTGGTCATGACGTCTTTACCAGATGTAATAGAGCGTGAGATGGTTGCCAAATATAACCTGCTTTATTTAGAAGATGTTTGTCTGTTATGGTTTTGTACAATAGTTTCCTAGATATGGGAAGTAACTGAATACATTCACTCAAGTACTGTTGTAACATTTAACTTGCTTAACTTACTGACTTTATCCTCAGTATTAAAATGATATCCCGCTCGATACGTCTGCTCCACTATAATTCAGAGAGAAATATCATATGTTATTGTACTACATGTCTGTCTAGGCCATTTTGGTGCCCTAGGCAAGATTTCAGCGGTTGCCCCTTATATTGCAGACAGTTTGACCACCGAAGACAATATTCATCCACTTAAAGAAAACTGGCCTACAGCTTTATATTTAACAGAATGTCTTTATTTAAAAAATACAAAATACTTATAGACAAAAAAAAATGGTAATAACACAAATATTTCTTATAAGTAAATACAAAATAAAATAAATACAAATAACTAGTGTAACAGAACAAACAATACCAAACAGTGCATGGAGCAGAAGTGGTCACAGGAGGCCCGGGGACAGCAGGGGATGGTTTTAAATGTTTCTGATTGCATCTGGAGAGAAAAGATGAGCATTTGTGAAACAATCTGCATTTTATAATATAGTGTTTTATTTAAATATTATTTTCTCTTCTGGGCAGTACAGAAAACTCAACTCAGTAGTTTTCCTTTCAACCAGACCTACAGCATGCACACATATCTATACAGAGAGGACTTCAACCAGACCTGCAGCATGAACACATATCTATACAGAGAGGACTTCAACCAGACATACAACATGAACACATATCTATACAGAGAGGACTTCAACCAGACCTGCAGCATGCACACATATCTATACAGAGAGGACATCAACCAGACCTACAACATGCACACATATCTATACAGAGAGGACTTTAACCAGACCTACAACATGCACACATATCTATACAGAGAGGACTTTAACCAGACCTACAACATGAACACATATCTATACAGAGAGGACTTTAACCAGACCTACAGCATGAACACATATCTATACAGAGAGGACTTTAACCAGACCTACAGCATGCACACATATCTATACAGAGAGGACTTTAACCAGACCTACAGCATGCACACATATCTATACAGAGAGGACTTTAACCAGACCTACAGCATGCACACATATCTATACAGAGAGGACTTTAACCAGACCTACAGCATGCACACATATCTATACAGAGAGGACTTTAACCAGACCTACAGCATGAACACATATCTATACAGAGAGGACTTTAACCAGACATCAACATGTACACATATCTATACAGAGAGGACTTTAACCAGATCTACAACATGCACACATATCTATACAGAGAGGACTTTAACCAGACATCAACATGAACACATATCTATACAGAGAGGACTTCAACCAGACCTACAACATGAACACATATCTATACAGAGAGGACTTTAACCAGACCTACAGCATGCACACATATCTATACAGAGAGGACTTTAACCAGACCTACAGCATGAACACATATCTATACAGAGAGGACTTCAACCAGACCTACAACATGAACACATATCTATACAGAGAGGACTTTAACCAGACCTACAGCATGCACACATATCTATACAGAGAGGACTTTAACCAGACCTACAGCATGCACACATATCTATACAGAGAGGACTTCAACCAGACCTACAACATGAACACATATCTATACAGAGAGGACTTTAACCAGACCTACAACATGAACACATATCTATACAGAGAGGACTTTAACCAGATCTACAACATGCACACATATCTATACAGAGAGGACTTTAACCAGACCTACAGCATGAACACATATCTATACAGAGAGGACTTTAACCAGATCTACAACATGCACACATATCTATACAGAGAGGACTTTAACCAGACATCAACATGAACACATATCTATACAGAGAGGACTTCAACCAGACCTACAACATGAACACATATCTATACAGAGAGGACTTTAACCAGACCTACAGCATGCACACATATCTATACAGAGAGGACTTTAACCAGACCTACAGCATGCACACATATCTATACAGAGAGGACTTTAACCAGACCTACAGCATGAACACATATCTATACAGAGAGGACTTTAACCAGATCTACAACATGCACACATATCTATACAGAGAGGACTTCAACCAGACCTACAACATGCACACATATCTATACAGAGAGGACTTCAACCAGACCTACAACATGCACACATATCTATACAGAGAGGACTTTAACCAGACATCAACATGAACACATATCTATACAGAGATGACTTCAACCAGACATCAACATGAACACATATCTATACAGAGATGACTTTAACCAGACATCAACATGAACACATATCTATACAGAGATGACTTTAACCAGACCTACAACATGAACACATATCTATACAGAGAGGACTTTAACCAGACCTACAACATGCACACATATCTATACAGAGATGACTTTAACCAGACATCAACATGAACACATATCTATACAGAGAGGACTTCAACCAGACCTACAACATGTACACATATCTATACAGAGAGGACTTCAACCAGACATCAACATGAACACATATCTATACAGAGAGGACTTCAACCAGACATCAACATGAACACATATCTATACAGAGAGGACTTCAACCAGACCTACAGCATGAACACATATCTATACAGAGAGGACTTCAACCAGATCTACAACATGCACACATATCTATACAGAGAGGACTTTAACCAGACATCAACATGAACACATATCTATACAGAGATGACTTCAACCAGACATCAACATGAACACATATCTATACAGAGATGACTTTAACCAGACATCAACATGAACACATATCTATACAGAGATGACTTTAACCAGACCTACAACATGAACACATATCTATACAGAGAGGACTTTAACCAGACCTACAACATGCACACATATCTATACAGAGATGACTTTAACCAGACATCAACATGAACACATATCTATACAGAGAGGACTTCAACCAGACCTACAACATGTACACATATCTATACAGAGAGGACTTTAACCAGACCTACAACATGAACACATATCTATACAGAGAGGACTTTAACCAGACCTACAACATGAACACATATCTATACAGAGAGGACTTTAACCAGACCTACAACATGAACACATATCTATACAGAGAGGACTTTAACCAGACATCAACATGAACACATATCTATACAGAGAGGACTTTAACCAGACCTACAACATGAACACATATCTATACAGAGAGGACTTTAACCAGACATCAACATGAACACATATCTATACAGAGAGGACTTTAACCAGACCTACAACATGTACACATATCTATACAGAGAGGACTTTAACCAGACATCAACATGAACACATATCTATACAGAGAGGACTTCAACCAGACCTACAACATGAACACATATCTATACAGAGAGGACTTTAACCAGACCTACAACATGTACACATATCTATACAGAGAGGACTTTAACCAGACATCAACATGAACACATATCTATACAGAGAGGACTTCAACCAGACCTACAACATGAACACATATCTATACAGAGAGGACTTTAACCAGACCTACAGCATGAACACATATCTATACAGAGAGGACTTTAACCAGACCTACAACATGTACACATATCTATACAGAGAGGACTTTAACCAGACCTACAGCATGAACACATATCTATACAGAGAGGACTTTAACCAGACATACAACATGCACACATATCTATACAGAGAGGACTTTAACCAGATCTACAACATGCACACATATCTATACAGAGAGGACTTCAACCAGACCTACAACATGTACACATATCTATACAGAGAGGACTTAAAAGTAGGTTTTGTGTCCCAAACAACGTAGCCTACTATACAAAAGATGAAGTGTATTACTTAACACTGGTTATTCTCTTAACATGAATAAACTTAACCTAGTAAAAGTACAGTGGAAATAACTGATGTTAACTCGAGCTAGGAAACACTGACGTTACTATCATCCATCAATAACGAGCTTAACTACCACAGATAAATAATTGATCCGTGCAGCACTTTACCTCTGTGTCTTTTTCACATTTTTCCTCCTCTTCTTCTTTTTCGTCCCTGGGCTCCCTTTGTTGTTGTTGTTTTTTACATTATGGATGTTTATAGACTTCATGTTAACCGGTGTGTTCAGTGTCACTCACTTCTAATAAGTCGCCTGCCCTCCTCGTCCACAACGAGCAGGTAACGAGCAGCGGCGTTGTGATGCGCCGCGTCAAGCAGGAGGCAAGAAAATAGAGCCTTTTTAAATATGTGAAGTAGCCTAGTTGTATTTTCATGGCTTCTTTTGTATCATTACCAAATAAAAGCATGAAAATTATATTAGATAAATAATATTTAGTGATATTAGATAGATTTTTCCTTCTATTTCTTCTTCTTATCTTCAACTTTTCTGCAGCACTCATTTGCGCCCCTAGCATTTGCCTATACTGCCTATGCCACGGGCCGGCCCTGTGTCTGACAGCTGTAGTTACTTAAAGGTGTAGGTGGAAGCTAAAGCAGCTCAATCTTCACTTCTGGGCCTCCACACATGTGTGATGGTGACTCTGGCTGAATCTCGATGTCCTCCCTAAACCCTGAGCCCTGACTGACTTTATTGACCTCACCTGGAAAGTGATTGAGTGCATGAGGCTGTGACGGCTCCAACGGTTAAATACAAATGGAACAGCACTTCTCTGTAACCATGACAACATGATTTCATGTGGCAAAAGCTTATTTTACGTTTTTCACTTTACTCACAGCTCTTATAAAAAGTTCCACTCAATATAAGCCGATATATAAATGTATTTGTTGTGGGATAAATATAGGTTTATCTTATCTTATAAATATAACGGGGCTTATATGCTCTCTGTCTCTCTTGTTTACGTTTATCGACTTGCAAATGAGTTCTGAATTAGCTGTATTTTCCAAATAGGCTAACCTTTTTTAGTAGACAGCGCATGGTTTCACCTTCCTGTTTTTTTTACCGTCTCTACCTTTTTTAGTAGATTTTATGGCGTTTGTTTACCTTTCAATTATTGTGGGCTTCCCCGCGAAATCATATGTTTCACGTCGCAATGCTATGAACTATGGGTAATTCCCTCACGATAAGTCTGCAGATATGCCCACTTACGGAAAGGGTGCATAAAGGGCTCGTAAAGTCAGCGAGAGATCCCTCAAACACTTGACGATTTGACAGTGGGACAGCACTGAGCCCTCACAGGATTACCGGGAACGCCGTGCACCAAAGTCAGTGAGCGTGTGTGAGGGCGGACGTCGAGATTGGGCCGCTGTCTGCAGAGACCCTGTCTCTGGGTGGGGGGGTGTGTGTGTGTTTCCTCCAGCCAATGACAGGGCGCAGGTGACTTTGGGAGTGGATAGAATTCAGTGATTGGACGCCATTCAAACTAGCTGAAGGTGTGGAGGCTGACATGGCGGCAAAGAAGAGAAAGTATAATGATAGTGAGGCTAAACGTGGATTAAACAATTATATATCTGATTACTCATTAAAGACTTTTTTAAGCATATAAAAACATTCACAGTTTGAGTCTCTCATCTGTGAAGATTTGTGGAATTTATTGAAGAGAAATCGGGTAAGAGAGTGGAGAACATTTTTGTTAGTTCAGACAATCTTGACTTTTAATCACTGATTAAACATCAACACGTTGATATTTGTGTTTGTGAGATATTTTGTGTTATTTAATGTTGCCACACGTAAGGCTGTTCTGTCTGCTTTTGTTGTTCCACATCTGCGTTTAACATTTACATCAAGACTTTCTCTGACCAAGTTTTACTTCCTGTCTTGAAGTTCCCCAGCTGTCCACTAGAGGGTGCTGTCAGATCACACCACAGTACATATAGCTACTTCTTCTGCTGGTGTGAAGTCATTAGATGATGCACACACAGTTATGGTTTATTTATTGAGAATTGATTGATTCTCACTTTCAGTTAGGGATAAAAGTTTTTTTCTTGGACATGCACGTCCATGAATTCGGAGCTGGAGATTATGAAGCAGTGTAATATATAGATATATAATATATAATATAATATACCATAATTTGCTGTGTAAGACTCTAAGATGGCAAAGAATGAATCTCTCACACCACAAGGTGACATTTATTGTCCTAAAAACCATAATATCGTTTTACTTTGATGTAAGACGGAGATAAACGGGGAAAAAAGTCAAATTGAAAACTTATTTTAGTGCACAGTAATTATTATAATTGTTATATTGACTGTCTGGTCTTTGTCCTCAGGTGGAGGTCCAAACCCGTCTTTCGGTGACGGGCACTTCACAGGTGTGGGCAGAGAGTCCAGAGCTCAGACACTGCAGAGAGGTGAGTGACCAGCAGAGGGCGCCACACACCAGCTTTTGAGTTTACAGAATCCTCTGGTGATGTTTGTTCTTCCATACGGGGCAAAAGTTTGAGTCTGGATCGTACACATGTCATGAATTACCTTTTTAAATCAGAATGTAATCCTTTAAAAAAACTTCACAGAGCTGACTGAAACATAGAAAACATCTGACACTGTGTTCATCACAGGCACTGTTAACCTGTAGATCAAACATTTGAATCAGTCTTTGTGTGTACGCTTTCTCTCCTGAAAGCAGCCGTGTATCAACATATTTTTTTAACCTTTTCTGACACAACATCCAAGACATTAAATACTTTTAGAAATGATAGGCTTTTAGTAGTTTACCTTGAATCTTTTTATCATGTTTGCTGAAAGAAGAGCACGTTTCATATTCAGGTTGAATCAACTTTGTGTTGTTGATGATAGAGACATGATCGCTCATCACATTATATGACCGTGTGGATTATGTTTAAACTTTACTGGCTTTCAACCTCTTTTCTATCCATCTCTGAGTTAGGTATATTGTATGACAGTTCCTTGCAGGGGTTGATGATGTCCCCGGTCTCTGGGACGTGATGGCTTGCAGAAGCTGCAAAGCCTGAGGTTCTTGTTGCACAAATCGTCTTTTGACTTCTAGAGGCTATTTTAGCTTTTATTTCCAGGCTTCACTTTCAAGTGTGCTTCAAAATAATGCTTCAAACTGCTGAATTAGCATGCTGACGGATAAATGCAGATGATGTTTAGGATGCACATACTTAATGCAATCCTATCAATGTTTTGTATTTGTGTTAGAAAAAAACGATAGCTTAAATGCTCAGAAGGTCATGTAGAGGAGGATTGTGTTATTTATTCTGTAGAGAATAAATCAAACTGAAACTATTAAAGCAGGGAGGATGTGTCTGCTCTGGTCCAAGAGAGTTGTTTCTTTTTGCTTGTATTGTCTCTGTGATAAGCCAGTATCCACCGATAACATCAGCCCTGTTTATAAATCTGTCAGGCTTAATATTGACCTCTTCATCATCCTTCATGGGCCCTCGAAGGGAACCTGCAGGACCTCCTAGAGTGTCCCCAGAGCTCATGCTGACGCAGGAGTTTCAGCTCAGTAACTCTTGTTTAGAACCACGTCAACAACTTGCAGAAAGAGACAAAAAAAAGCTCAGCTGAGGGTTGTCGGGCTGCCGGGCTGCCGGGCTGCCGGGCAGGGAGCCAGAGCTCGTACTCCAAGCCGAGCAGCTGGTTACCGACCGTCTGCTCCACTGATGATGTTTCAGCGATGGAGCCGCAGAGTCACAGAGCTGTCAGACTGCAGCAGACGCTGAGTAATGGGAGCGTGTGTGTTAGACAGTGTGGATAGGGGATTAGTTTAGTCACAATGTGTGTTTGAGTGTGTGTGTGAGAGGAGATAGCAGGATGAGGATTGGGGAATTCTTCCGTTATTTTCTGCCCGTTTGCTTTAGGGAAAGATGTGCATTTGCTGACGTGTCTGGATGGAAAGAGGCTTTATTTTTGCGATGCCGTTTATCAGTATGGTTGTGTTTAAATAGGGATCCTATCACTATCACACAGGGCTGGGCGGTAAATCTGTATCAATACCGGCACCAGTTTTATGTCCTGCCCTGACATGAGTTTTTTGCCATAGTGTCATTACTGGTTTAAATACAGCGATTGGTTTTAGTGCACACACGAGGCAACACTGTTTGCTCAACTACAGTGGTGATTAAACAAAATGAGCTTTAAAGTCTTTATATGTGATTTTTCACACTTAAATATAGAAATCAAGTATCTCCTCTGAAAATAACTCTGTGAGTCATGACTGTCTACAATGGGTGTAACACCCGAGTCCCACTGTCTGTGATGTTTTCAGAGTTTTCAGAGTCCTATCTTCACTTTGTTTACATCGCCCGGACAGCCGGCTGACTCCTCCCCTCGTGTATAAAAGTTGTTTAATTGAGGGACTAGAGAAAAGAAGAATAACATACTGTACTCACTGCTTAACTGTGTTTCTAGATCACGCTCATTTCAGGTAAATTTACATGCAGTGTGAAGATACGAGCAGAATAAAGATCGCTAGCATTAGCATGCTAACACAACAATGCAGCGCAAGTTGTTTTGGTTTCATGCTGGTGCTTAAGGGCGACATCTGCTGGATCACAAAATCACATATAAAGCCTTTAAGTAGAAATTTGCGATGGACAACGACAAAGAAAGAGTTCCCTGGTCTGACACTCAGACCAGAGCTAGTGGTTAAAATACTTTTGTCTTGTGTGATGTCTGTGGTGACATTTGCGGCTTTTGAAGTCATGTGAGTCTGCAGGCGTCTGAGAGAGACGAACGCTTCTTCCACTTCTATATTTTCGTCCTAAAGAAAATTCCCCCAAGCAGCCACATGCTCCTCCTCTGTCTCACCACCGACTGATTCATATCTGGGTGCCCAAACTCCCAATGCCTTCTCCTGCATTTGTGAATTAGTGTTGGGCAATAGTGTATCACGACTCCCTCGTGTGTCGGTCCACAGTGTGCTGCCTTGTAGGCTTGATGACTGGAATTTAAATGTAGCTTTGAAAGTGGTTCCAGGCGAGATTCATGTGTGATAACATGCAACGTCTGAGCAGTCTGAATCACAAACTGGAGCTGCAGTAAAAACTGAGTGATTACCATAAGTCTGGGTGTAGAGTTGCATGGTAAAGGAGTGGGTTGATACCAAACTGTGAATCTATTTATTCTAATTTGAACATGACTCAAATAATTCTGTAATGCTAGAAGAGTTTCAAACACACATTTACCATCACTTCTGCAGTTCGACTGAAACTTCGACCCCTTTTTGCTCATGGTTCTGTCGAGGTGGCACATTACTGTTTGCCTCCGTCTCATACAAACTGGGGAGTCCCTCAGAGGAACTGTGAAGTCCCCCCCCCCCCCCCCCCCTCCCAGAACTACTACCCTTCGGCCTTGCATTAAAATTGTCACTGTAGCATCAGACTTTTGATCCTTCATTCTCCACTTTCGCGTTGTTGACGTTGCATGTTTGAACAAGAAACTCAGGAAGATTTCAGGCGTAGTCGGCCTGAAAATGTCTTTAAAAAAAAAATGTAAGGAGTGCACCAGGGCTGGGAAATATATCGAGTTTTTAAGATATATCGATATATTTTCAAACAAGATATAGGTTAAGACAATATCGTTAATATGGATATAGTTTATGTTGCATTAAAATAACATTACAGAGGTGCCAGGTCACCTTTTTCTCATCTCACTGATGATGACTGACTGTCTGTCCCTCTTAACCCTTCTCCTCCTCTCTCTCTCTTTTATTGTATTTAAGGAACATTTTTATTTTATAATATTACTTTTTAAATTCACAAACAGGTAGTTTATTTTTCCATGTGTTTTCACTCTTAATAAAATACATATCGATATATATCGAGTATCGCCATTCAGCTCAAGATATGAGTTTTGGTCGATATCGCCCAGCCCTAGAGTGCATGTATGAAAACGGCTTTGGAAACACAATCGTTCCTATGTCTTGAAGCGTAAACACAAGAAAAAGGAGTGGGGTCCTCTGCTCTTATAACTGCGGAGAGTTTGTCAAGTCCAAAAATGACTTTTAATTTAAGCAGAAGCTAATCCAAAAAATAGGTCTAAGGACAGAGGAAGTCGTATGTAGAACACATTTTAAAGCCTCATGAGGACAATTTCTGTGATATTTGATGGTATGAATGAAATCAGTGTGGTTAAACAAGAGGACTGTGTTTTTGTATGTAAATGCTTGAATAATGGCTCCCTAGACAGCTGAATAAAATACTTTGGAAATGCCACTCCGCCTCGGGGTGTCCCAGTTTTTGTTCATGTAAATGTTATGAAGTGTTTTTTCTTTACCTATTTAAAGGCTCTTATTAGGGAATCCGCTGCTTTTTTGGAAGTTTTAGCTGAAGAGTCAAGCAAAGGGCAGGAGACTGAAGTTTTAATTTTTTTTTTTTTTTAGATCAGGGGAGAAGAGGCCTAATTACAGCTGCAGCGTGGAGTGTCTGCCCTACTTACATCTGTGACAAACACTTGGGGAGAATTAGGCTTGCAATTAACAGTTTTATCTTCACTTGTGGCTTGATGAAGCCGAGGCGACTGATAAGAACTTTTTCATCTTGATGTTTTATATTCTGAAGTCGACATCATGAGTCATGTTTTGGATTGGTTCCTTTGCATCTGGATCTTTTGATTTCTTCGATTTTTTTCTGTTTTTTTTCTGGATATTGTCTCGGCAAACTTTTAAAGTTAGATCTTCTGTTGTTTAAGTTTCGTTAAAGGCTTTATATGTGATTTTTTTTGATCCAGCAGATGTCGCCCTTGAGCACCAGCATGAAACCAAAACAACTCGCGCTGCATTGTTGTGTTAGCATGCTAATGCTAGCGATCTTTATTCTGCTCGTATCTTCACACTGCATGTAAATTTACCTGAAATGAGCGTGATCTAGAAACACAGTTAAGCAGTGAGTACAGTATGTTATTCTTCTTTTCTCTAGTCCCTCAATTAAACAACTTTTATACGTGAGGGGAGGAGTCAGCCGGCCGTCCTGGCGATGTAAACAAAGTGAAGATAGGACTCTGAAAACTCTGAAAACATCACAGACAGTGGGACTCGGGTGTTACACCCATTGTAGACAGTCATGACTCACAGAGTTATTTTCAGAGGATATACTTGATTTATATTTAAGTGTGAACAATCACATAAAGACTTTAAGGGAACAATGAACTAATTAACTAAAACGTACACCATTTACTTCCCAAAGTCACACACTGATGGTAGAGCCTGTCAAAGTGTCCATCATTTTCAACCAATCACATTCTTACACACTCACACACCGCTAACGCTGCAGTGGGAGCAACTTGGGGTTCAGTGTCTTCCCCAAGGACGCTGTGGCTTCAGGTTGAGGGACTACAGACTCTTACCACTGAGCCACAGCCGCCTCTGAGGTTTTGATTTTAAAGAGACAACTTTCCACAGGTAGACAGAAAAAAGTTGGAAGTACAGGTCGTACACAGGCGAGAGTTTTGCTGGCGCGTGAGCAGGGAGCCACCACTGAGGGGAGTGAAACATTCTTCATTTACTGACTATATCCAGTTTATCAGGATACACAGCTGGTTGAAAGTCGGCCAATTTAACAGTTCAAGAATCTACAAATGTGTGACAACCTGGCAACTTTCATCTGTGTGGGAAAGTTGAATTGAAAGACCATTATAAATTCTTCTGCTCTTACAGTTCTGCATATTTCAACCACTTTCTTCAGTTGGTTGAATTTCAGTGGCTGTGTGGAGAAAAAACTCAGCTTCTTCTGGAATAATTAAAGACAGATCCAGACGTTGTTTATATCAAAGTGTGTGTGTGTGTGTGTGTGTGTGTGTGTGTGTGTGTGTCTGTGTGTGTGTGTGTGTGTGTGTGTGTGTGTGTGTGTGTGTGTGTGTGTGTGTGTGTGTGTGTGTGTGTGTGTGTGTGTGTGTGTGTGTGTGTGTCTGTGTGTGTGTGTGTGTGTGTGTGTGTCTGTGTGTCTGTGTGTGTGTGTGTGTGTGTGTGTGTGTGTGTCATGCTGATGTTATAAAGTGTGCTGGTTACAGATCTGAAAGTATGTTGAACTGAACAACACGAGCTCAGACCCTGTCACATTCCCAGACACACACTTGTTTGTATGGAGAGACGTTGAGCTCATCCGAGGACACACACACACACACACACACACACACACACACACACACACACACACACACACACCTACCTGCAGCTCATTGGCAGTAATCTGTCTTGTCTAGAGAGATCGCTTGCTGTTACACCTGTGTGTGTGTGTGTGTGTGTGTGTGTGTGTGTGTGTGTGTGTGTGTGTGTGTGTGTGTGTGTGTGTGTGTGTGTGTGTGTGTGTGTGTGTGTGTGTGTGTGTGTGTGTGTGTGTGTCTGTGTGTCTGTGTGTGTGTGTGTGTGTGTGTGTGTGTGTAAAAAGGCTGGGCAGACGTGCTTGTTGCGTGTTATGCCATGGTCATACGGGTTTGTGCGTGCACATTTCCACACGTGTGTGTAATTGAACCCTCATGCTTGTCTCCAGGCGTGGATGTCCTGACGTGTTTGTATGCAGACGGTAATGTTTACGTGCTTATGTAACGATGTGCGGTCATGCATGTGTGTATTTAAAATCCTGATCACTAAACAACGTCGGTGTCTCAATAGCTGCTACATCAGATTTAGTGATCATGGTGCCATAACCCCATATTCTGACTCGGCATAGAAAGTGCAGCTGTACTCAAGGCCCTTCATAACCTCACCTTTCATACAACAACTATGATGATAGAGTAAAGTTAAACATAATAAACTGTTGGTGTCTGTTCAGGGCAGATACTGATGCAGATTCTGATACCAATGTTTTTTTTTAATCACTTTTTTTGTAAATCTTCTAGTTTGCTTTTCAAATGAGCGATGAGATTTAATGTGTTTAAATTGTTGTTAGCGGTCCCTGCTCTTGAAATGTCCCTGGAACATGTCGCTAATCTTTCCTCGAGACGATGTTATGCTGCCACACTGCAGACATTTCCTTTCACGTTTGACCACAAAAACATATCTTCTCCCGCCCAATAAAAACAGACATCGGCTACTGACATCGGTGCATGCCACTTAAAGGCAGGGTTGGTAATTTTCTCCAGATCCACTTCTTAAAGAGCCCATATTCTGCCCTTTTTGGGGTTCGTATATTTAATCTATGTACCTACTTTTGTACTTCCACAATAGCTAAAGTTATAAAAAAGTGTCTGTTTTCATGTACTGCTCCTCCTTGCTCCCTCTACGCTCTGAGTCTGTCAGCTACACTCTGTTGAGCCCCCACTGTTAGACCCCACGTGGGCCAAGTCTGCTCTGATTGGTCTGCCGATCAGCTCTGTCGTTATTGGTCAGTTGCTCAGCACGCTTCTCGGAAATGTCCCGCCTATTTTACCATATTGGGAATGCAGCCACTGGCTCCGTCCGAGGGGAGCATAAACATTAGCACGTTAGCACTACTGTGCTACCGCAGGCTACGGCATATCGTGGGTGTGCTACAGAAGTTAACGGGCGTGCAACATGAGCTGCAGGGCTTACCACAACGAGCCAATGGGCTTAGATCAGTGATCTCACACTGACAATGACGTCGGACTGACAAATTTCTATCGAGGGGGGCTAGAACCGAGCGTTACATGCAGCTAATGCTACAGCTAACAGGAGGACGTAGGAGAAGCCGCGTTTCTGCGGACTTTGAATTTTTGCACATAGATGTGACTAAACATGCACAGGACATTTGGAAAACACACTAAAGAGCATATAAAACCAGAAAAAGAAGAATATGGGACCTTTAATGTTTTGGTTGAACTTGTCTTCAGGTCCTGACAGACGTTAATAACTCAGGTTCTCTGAAAAAGGAACAAAGAAAATCCATCATCTGTATCAGTTGTAAGCCTGTAAAAACTTCCGCCAATGTCTGCCACGAGGTACCAATCTGATGAACCAATCAGACGCCTCCCTGTCTCCCTGCTCGTTCTCTACCTCTTGCATGAACGAGCTCACACTCAAAGCGCGTCACCAGTTAGTTTACTCACCGCTGAATGAGACGACGTAGTTTCTACACAATTCAAGCGATGAGCTGATGTTCGCTTCTGGAGCAACGGCGCTCGTGCGTGTAAGTGAGGGGCCGTGGCTTTAGAGGGAGCACAGAGGGGAGGGGGTGGGTGCAGACGGAGCACTGAGGGAATGCTACTTCCAAAATCATGCTAGTTTTTTGAAAATTACCAACCCTGCCTTTAAGTTTCTAATTGGGCCGATGTCTGTCAACAGGAACGATTTGGCTGATTCACTGATGCGTCTCTAGCTTGTTGGAAATAAAAAAAATAAAAAAAAGTTTTCTTAAATCTTGTAAATACGATGTGTAGGTCAGGGTGTCTCTGCAGCACTACAGTACTTCATTATAATGCCCGTCTGTACATAGTTTTGCACTTGTCCACAATGTGAATTTAACCATCTTTTCCGCCCTTGTTGCAGCGTTTCTGTGAGCTAACATCATTTGGTATTTCTGTGTCTCTTTAGCAAAACAGAACATCAACACCCTGGGTCACCAGCTGCAGATGAACAAGCACTGTCTGGACATGGCCTTCAACTTCTACAAGATGGCGCTCATGAAACACCTGACCTGCGGGCGAAAGTCCATGCACGTCGTTGCCGCCTGTCTGTACATGGTCTGCCGTACCGAGGGAACACCACGTATCCTTACATTACACTCTTTTCCTTTTGTTTCATAACTTCAGAATCTAAATGATTTGAATGTGTTTAGTCTGATAAAATCATTTTTCCTATTATCTCAATCACCAACTTGGTCGGGCTCCATTAGTCTTGTTTAACGTTGTAAAACGGTCTAAATTTCACCTCTGAGAGGACACCTGATCAAAGAGAAACTTTCACCAGTGAGCAGCGGTGCAGCAGAGACACTTGTTGTTAAACTGCACGTCTAACAGCTCAGCAAAAGTTCGGCATTAGCTGACAAAGCTGCACATTAAACGTGTCACCCTTCATCCTGAACTGATTGAGGATGACACATCAAAGTCTGCAGGTTGCGTTTGATGCGAGCCAGCGGAGGCCGGGCCGCCCGTCACCGTCTTTCTTAACGTTTCGTAATCTGCTAACGGCGGCTTATTGAAGTCGAGAGGCATATGTCGTGGTCGGGATAATGGGACTTTTAGATTCATAAGCAGGGTGGCTCTTCGGTGTTTGTGCCGTCTACTCCTGACTCACATCGCCTCAGTGGATGAACGTGTTATGTAACGGCAGCACAGGACGCCCGGGATAGGTTAACCAAATGAAAGAGGGCTGAGGAGGGTGTAATACCTCTTCCTGCTGCATTGTTTACCAGGCTTGTGTGTGTGTGTGTGTGTTAGTGCAGGCCTGTCTGTTTGTGCATGTTGGGAGGAGTGAGGCCGGGGTAAAAATAGCTCTGCTCACTTCCTCTTCCACAGCTGGGTGAGTCTGTAATGTTGTCGCAGGGGAGAATACGGACAAAGAGGAGGGAGAACAGAACAGAGTGGAAAGGAAACACCCGTCGAAGGCTGCAGTTCTGCTTAAGGAGGCGCTGCGAAAAGGAAATTGACTTTTTCTTTTCTACTTGTAAGCATTTTTTCCTGCAGCTTCTCCGTCCTTCAATCCCACCTTTTTGTTGATTCTTCTCAACCTTTCTCCCTGCTTTTCACTTTTATTTGCCCTCTTCTCCAGTCTTTAAGAGAGGCGAATTGTCCCAGAAATGATACAAAATCCTTGAACACATCTCTTAAAGGCATTAAAAAAACAACAGTACAAATATGTTGATTTATGATCCAGCTGTTGAAGTCTCAGTGAAGAATCTTCACAAATTCTTCATACTTCATTGATTAATACAATTTGTTCTGTTGAATAGAAATTATCTTTTTATTCTCTGTAAACCTGCAACATCTCAGCCGAGTAGCTTTCATTTAAAGGCTTTATATGTGATTTTGTGATCCAGCAGATGTCGCCCTTGAGCACCAGCATGAAACCAAAACAACTCGCGCTGCATTGTTGTGTTAGCATGCTAATGCTAGCGATCTTTATTATGCTCGTATCTTCACACTGCATGTAAATTTACCTGAAATGAGCGTGATCTAGAAACACAGTTAAGCAGTGAGTACAGTATGTTATTCTTCTTTTCTCTAGTCCCTCAATTAAACAACTTCTATACGTGAGGGGAGGAGTCAGCCGGCCGTCCTGGCGATGTAAACAAACTGAAGATAGGACTCTGAAAACATCACAGACAGTGGGACTCGGGTGTTACACCCATTGTAGACAGTCATGACTCAGAGTTATTTTCAGAGGATATACTTGATTTCTGCTACATTTAAGTGTGAACAATCACATAAAGACTTTAAAGTGTGATCTAACTAAAACACCATGTGGTGTAATTTATACAGTAAAATGTAAGAAACAAGAACAACTCAAACTTGTTTTTTTTTTTTGGCCTTTATTCTAGATGGAACAGTGAAGAGAGAGAGAGGGAGAAGAGATTGAGGATGACACGCAGTAAATGTTGACAGTTTGGTAGATTTCTTTAGATATTTAAAGTTTTTTCCTCCCATCAATCCTTCCTGTTGCATAAAAAGAAGCTGTATGTTTTTCCTCACTTCACCCCCCAGATGTGTTGGAGGATCTGTTGTTGTTTATTTCGCTCATTTAGAGAGAGAGAGAGAGGGGGGGGGGGGGGGGGGGGGGGTGGTGTGGGGTGGTGGGGGTCTTTAATCTCCAGACGGCGTGCGCTGGGATTATCTTTTCCATTTCATCCGCGCTCGGCTAATTCCATTGTGAGGCCTTTTAAAGAGGAGCCACAAAGCTAACTAATCCAGCCTGGAGACAGGTGCAACCATCACCACGGCGACCAGCGTGTCCAGGCAGGGGCAGCCACTGGGAGGGAGGGAAATGTCCAGAGACGGACGTGTGTGTGTGTGTGTGTGTGTGTGTGTGTGTGTGTGTGTGTGTGTGTGTCTGAGGGAGGCAGCAGGTCCTTCAGTATATTAAGAAGAGTCGTCTTGTCAGAGGTGACGGTTTCTGAGTCTCAATAGTTTTACTGACACAGCTGCCTGAGCTCCACGTGATTCACTTTTTTGTCTGTTTTTTTGGCAACAAAATAAAGTTATAAAGCCTTCCCACAAAAAAAAAAAACTTTTAAGAGATTTCTTTGTGTTTTAATGGAGAAAACACTTCAGAAATGTTTAAAAAATCATGTGGATAACATGAATGGAACTGGATTTAGACATCGATAACCCCATGCAGATTATTTTTAAAAATTCCCCCTCAGCATTGACCAACCAATAAACCAAAAATAAAGGGTTTGACTTCGTTTTCTGTCCGACTCTGATGCTTCATTGTCCATTTTTTTTTCGAAATGTTTTCAACGTGTGTGTTGTGCAGACTGCGGCTTTACTCGACTCGTCATGATCGCTGGTTCAGAAATTGGTCTGAATATCTCAAACTCAACAAATGTGACGTTTTGTTTTTACCAACTTATTTTCAAACCAACTTCGTTTTGAGATGAAGAGAAATGATCACGCGTTTATTTAAGTGACTAGTACAGTGCCAGTTCTTGCGAGGTTTTACCCCGTGTGGTAGTTTGTTGACAGAGTGATCAAAGTGATACGTTTGTGTTTATTGTGTTTGCTATTTCAAACTTCAGTTTACTTCCCTTTACCAGTTTTCCTCAGACATGCTGCTGGATCTCAGTGATCTCCTGCAGGTACGTTACAAGACTACACTCACCAACGTTAACTCTAACAACTGTTGTTTTTATTTGTAAATCGGAGAGGTAGTTTAAAGTTAGCACAATT
The DNA here is from genome assembly GCF_963584025.1 of Labrus mixtus. Classification (NCBI taxonomy): domain Eukaryota; kingdom Metazoa; phylum Chordata; class Actinopteri; order Labriformes; family Labridae; genus Labrus; species Labrus mixtus. The sequence goes on along the minus strand of NC_083629.1, from coordinate 22,947,365 downwards.
TCTCAGAGTACGAGGTAATGTCTTCAAACATCTTCTTTTCTGGAAGAGACAGGACAGTGGATCGAGTCAGAAATCAGAGAGAGAGAGAGAGAGTGGGGAATGACATGCGGGAAAGGAGCCACAGGTCGGATTCGAACCTTGGCTGCCCGCTCAGAGGGCTACAGCCATCGCACATGAGGCGCATGCACTAACCACTTGACTACTGCTGCCTCAAACGTCTCGTCTCTAAAACACAAGTAAACGCAAAGTATTAAAATAAATAGTCTAAGACAACAAAAAGCAAATATTTGTCAAACTTTTGAAGCCAAAATCAAAACATGCTGTATAAGTTTGTAAAGAGTTATTAATCCTTATCAACACACTCAGGGTTTTAAATAATTCGAGTCTATCTTGTTTATTCTTCAAACAAATCTGTAAAAAATAAAGTTTGAAAAGCACTTAGAGGAGAAAAGGTTAAAATAACTTTGCTGGACTTTAAGGACAGCCTTTCTAATACTCTTTAATTTGATGCCCACGGGGTAAGAGCAGCCACTTAAATACACACTCCCACCACTCGCCACAAGTCCCATAATGCACCTCTGCCTAACCACTCAGCCCTGCAGTCCTCTTGCATTCAGACTTTCACCCGTGTAATTAAACCTGAGTCGTGTGTGCGCATGTATAAATTTAGAAAGCCCTCCATTTGTCTGCATATTTAATGGCAGCCGCCTCATCGTGAGTCAGGGGTGTGGCGCTGCAGGACGAGGTGGTGGGACATTTCTCAGAGTCACAGCTGGTGGGGGGCTTTTATTTTTATGCACCCAGCTGTCCTGGAGCCCGGCCCCTCCCCACCCCCCCGTCGTCCCCACCCAGGCATGAGGAGACTGGGAGTGGATCTGGAGTGGATTTTGGGGTGGGAGGGGTTGTTAAGGTTCAGCATTTAGGACGCCGCTGCTGCTGCACCACTCACTCGTTATAATGACCCACTCCCAGGCCACTTGTTCTGCTCGGCATTGTTTGGATGAATGGGGGGCTTTGGCAGTCTGTGCTACATAGTTACTCAAGTAGAAGAAGCATATTGGTCGGGGGCTGGATCAATACTGGCCGCAAATATCAGCTGTTCTGAGCTTCTGATGTGACGAGGCGCTCCCATTCAATCGCACCCTCGTGATGTGACGCATATCTCTGCACACGTGCAGAGTTTTAGACCAGCAGGTGCTTTGGAAAGTGAACATGCAGAGAGTTCTTCACACTGTCCACAAATTCACAGACTCTGTTTCAGTCCCCCGTGTCGGAGAGACTGTAAACATCCCTTTTTTTAATTATTTCCCAACTCTTCCGGTCTTCTGTTGCCTCTGCAGCGACTATTTTGAAACAGGTTTTCAGCATCAAATTGAGGAACTGAACATAGTGCTTTTGGTGAAGTTTACAGACACAGACTTTGCCAGGCTGTAATGTTGCTAACGTGAAGCTACTGGTGTCACATGCAGACACCTGCATGAGAGAGAACGGAGAAACCAGGATGCACCGCTTGAAACAAAGCCATCATCCACAATGAAATATCAACGCTTCACGACTTCAACTCAGATTTACAATTAAAATTCAGAGAATCAAATATCGATACCTGTTTCATTACCATAGCAACAATAAAAGTCCTGGGAACCTAATACTGGGTGCTTGGTAGTTTTTAAAAAGAAGATTCCGACTTCTTAAAGGAAGAATGTGCAACTTTCTGATCCAGCAGATGGCGCTCTTGAGCACCAGCATTAAACCAAAACAAACAGCTGTTAGGGGACACCTTCGATATTCTGAAGCCTCCGCTCTCCCTCAGTTACACACCTCCAACCCCTCTGCACTCGCGCAAAGGAGTTATCGATTAGAACACACCATAGTTAAGCACCATTAAGCGCAAACTGCGGACAAAATTGTCCTTTTGCTCGAGCTGCATTTGCCTGTGGCCTGCATTGTTGTGTTAGCAGGCTCATGTTAGCTCGTAGCTTCATATTGCACAGAATGACCGAGATCTAAAACCAAATAATCAGTGAGTATGTCATTCTTCTTTTCTCTAGTCCTTGACTTAAACAGCTTTATTCGCAGGCCGTCCCGTCCATGTAAACACAGCTCCAACAACAACACAGCCAGCAGGACTCGAGCTTCTCACTCGTTGTAGAAAGCGATGACTCAGAGACACATTTAGAGAGGACATACTTGAAACTCTAGAAATAGAATCGAATGAAATTCTTCAGCCAATCACAGTCACCTGTATATTTAACAGGAACCAGGTTCAGTAGAGGAGAGCTGAGTATCTACACATCGGCTCACAATTCCCAAATGTTGATTTAATAAATCAGATAACCGAGCATGCGTCTGTTAAATATCAGCATCAAATATTCTGGGGTCCTGCACCGTCTCCGTCTCTTTGCAGCGGGAGACTTGCAGACTTGTTGACAGCAGCTGTTTGTGTTCGAACCCTCAGTCATACGAGTCCCATCAGGAATCCTTTTAATTGAAAGTGTTCTCCTTGAACCGTCTGTCACCGTCTCCTCCACCTGTTGAGACCGAGCTGTGAGGTATCGGGTGACCGCTCAGTGTTTTTGATGGTAGAAAGTTTGGAGTCGACCTTCGACCCGGAAAGTTTCACTTAGCGCTGCAGCGGAGAGGGGGGGGGGGGGGGGATTAAAGTCTCCTCAGGTTCCCCCGTTTCACCCGCAAACACACCTCCTCTGCAAACAGTTCAAAGTGAGGATTAGACTTAAGATCAGTCTTCAGTCACACTAAGTCCTGATATCATGTTAGGGGGAGGAAAAGATTTCAGAGGGTCTCAAATTCACCTTTTTGTGTGCAATTACAACAGCTCTGCAGTGAGGTGTAAAACTTTATATCCTTATTACATAAAATCATATATGAAACATAAAGCCTTGGAGGACTATTCCCTCAGTACATGAGGCGCAACCGAACCGCCAGGGACATCTGAGCCCAAAAAGATTGCTCTCTGTTATTTTAATGATTGAAGGGCACTGAAAATAACTCGTGGGAATTGAAATTGAAAGCCTTTATTGGACAGGATACGAGATTAGGAGCACCACTCTTGGTTGGTGTGTAAAAGTTAAAAGGATGCAATCGCATACAGGATTAAAAATTATGCACGGACAAACATGAAGGACTAAAAACTGCTGCAATAATCGTGCTATCATCGAGTACCAGAATTTAATCTATTTCCTAAGAAAGGTGCGTAGGACCATTTTGATAAATGCATCAAAAAATGGCAAGAAAACTCCTGCAAACTGCCTGAACTCCACCAATACATACGCAACTCTCTGGACTAAAATAGTCTATTAGACCGCTTCAGTTGCTAAACGCTCCGCTGTTTCCCAGCTAGTCGTTAACCGTGTCTGTCTGCTGTTTAGTGTGTAGCATGGATTGCACAGTCCCTCTTTTGGGGCCTTTTTGCTTCCATTAATGCTGCCTGCTGTTACTGGAGGGAAGGTTAATGAGAGCGCTTAGAATGAAACCCAACTGTGCAAACAATTAACAAACAACCTCCACTTCTCCAAAAGTCAACAAGACATAAATTTATCTTAAAGCATGGCGCTCAGTTGTATCTGCTCGAAACATTTACTATCAAACAGTCCAATGAAAGTGGTTCATACTGCTACTGGAGTACACATAAGACAGGACACTTTAAACCCTTAATGATAATAATAATAATAATAATATATTGGTCTTATATAGCGCTTTTCTAGAAACTCAAAGAAGCTTTGACAAGGAAAAAACAACCAAAAAACGACTAGGACAGTACAACGAAGAAGTAATGTAAGGTTGTAGAAAATGTTGAAGAGATGAGTTTTTAGAGATTTCTTGAAGGAAGTGTTGTGAGGGGGAGTCTTGAATGTTTTTTGGGAGTGAGTTCCAGAGGGTGAGAGCAGCAAAGGAGAAGACCCTGTCCCCCCCCCCCCCCCAGGACCGATAGTTTGTTTACATCTGTACATTTGGTTCAGTATCACCTTTTTGAAATGTTGGCTTGTGTCAGGACGAGGATCAGGTCTGTGCCAACATGTAGCCAATAACAGGACGCATTTCTTGTGGATGTGTCATTTACAGCCTTGTGATTTAAAAATAAAAAGTGGCACTTGTATCATCTGAAAACCGAAAACTGGTGAGCTGCAAGATGCTACATCGCTCCATAAAGTGGAGGGATGAGAGTTATGTTTGGGTCTACCATGAGTGATAGGTAAATATTGATTGGTGCAGTTAAAACATGCCGTATAGATCATGGTTTTGTTCCCGCATTACGACCAACAATCATGACTTATCAGCTTCCTGTAAACGTTCTTGCTCAATCCACTTTCTCCTCTGCCCCCATTTTTTTACTGTTGTGTACAAATTCCTTGCTGGAATCCACTTCCAAGAATAGCAGAGGGAGCATCTGCGTCCCCGTCCGACTCCAGAGGGGGCTGAGAGCGAGAGTCCGTCTGTCTGCTCCCAAAACTCCCCCTGACTTACCCCCTCAGCCCCCTCAGACCCCTCAGACCCCTCAGACCCCTCAGACCCCTCAGACCCCTCAGCCCTCGCAGGTCCGGAGAAATTTGTCTGGAGGAATGACAGAGATCTGACCCGAGTTCACGACCCCGTCCCGCAGCTTTCACTGCCGTCTGCTGCAGCTTTCAGACGTGACCCCACTAAAAACTAGATTCTGGGCTGTAGTGCAGATAATTCACAGAGAAAGTGATAGATGTGCGGTCCAGAGGCTTTGTTATTCAGCATCAGATCCTTTCAGATAGTGTAGGGAGGCGGCGGGGGGGAGGTGGGTCAGCGGGGTCCCAGAATTTACTGCTGAGCCTTCTGGAGGTGCTGTGTGTTAAAAACAATGAAACATCTGTGACGGGAGGGGCCACTGTGATAACCCTGCTGACACGCTCGCCCTCTTCCACCGTCCGCCCGTCCTGCTTTCCCTCCAACACCCGACAGAGAAGACGAGTTTATCTACACAAGAGACCACCTCATTAGAAGCTTGTTTACCCAATTGATCAATCTGAAGCTTGATCGTGTTGTATGAATGAGGTAATGCAGGTAAAACCCTTTTTTTTTTTTTAAATATAGAGGAAAATAAGCATGCAACAAAAACATCTCTGACGTCTGAAACAAATCAGTGGATAAAAGTGAATCAGCCAGAAAATGCCCCAGAAGGTATCAGAAAGTCTAAATTTGAACTTTTAAGCATCTTAAATTTGATCACTTGCTTTCTGGAGGCAGAGATGATGAATAATCGTTTTTCACACCCTAAAAGTACAGAAGCTATCCAAGGACATACATCCACACCTTCTGTGTTACTCTTGTTTTCCTGAGAGAGAACGAGGCATTTCTGCATGTTTTCTCAAGATCTCGTCACATCTTCACTCATGTTTTTAACACTGAAGCTGCAGAGAGAGAGAGAGAGAGTAACCTTGCAATTTCAAAATGAGTTGCCGTTGCCAGCGTATTTGTGAAATTTAGGCCGTAAGTCAAGAGTTTGCCTGCAAAGTTTTCTGATCAAAAAACGAGAAATTGGCCCGATGTTGCTGTGGCGTTAAAACAGGTCACATCATTTGATTTGCGCCAGTGTCATATATCAAAGTTTAGAGTTCTGTAAACCATAAGATTGCTTCTAAGGCAGAGTCATTTATCCAGATGTTGACCCGTTTTTTTTTTGGTTGTTTCTGTTGCCCCGTGTCCACTTTGCGTTTTTCCGGGCAGAAAAGCGCTTGGCTGTGCGCTCAGGTGCGTTTTCATGAAGCTTTTGTGGACCCAGGATGAAGTTTTAGTTCAAGCTGAACCTCAGACACGGGAGTTGTCGTAGCAAATCTCTTAAATGCCAGTAAAACAGTTTTAACTCCCATGAGGGCACATGATGATTCGACCTATAAAATAGATTTTGGGGTATAAAAATGTGAACAACACAAGCAGCCATTCAGGAACTTTACAGAAATAGAAAGTTGTAAAATATGGAGGCCTGAATCTGATTGATTTTAAAGGTTTTATCACCAAAATATCTGAAAATGGGAAAAATCAGCAGTAAGGGTTGGCCCCGTGCCTGAGGCGGCTTCTTTCAATTCCTTGTTTTTTTTTTAGGAACGGTCTGTCCCCATCCTGAAGACATTCAATCAACTATCATATAAAACAAACAAAGGCTGAATATTGTTGCCGTTTAGGAAGATACTTCAGTGATTATACTTGGGGGGAGTTAGTGATTTCTGTTGTTTAGGCTTAAAAGAATTAGCTCCAGGAAGAAAATATCTCCTTAAAAATAATTTGATGGGGCGCCTGTAGCCTAGTGGTGAGCACGCACGCCCCATGTTCAGAGGCTGTAACCCTCCCAGCGTGCAGCCCGGGTTCAAATCAGACCCGTGGCTCTTTTCTCACATGACGTTCCCCTCTCTCTCTCCTCACGACCTCTGACTCTCTCCACCGTCCTGTCTCTAAAATAAAGGCATAAAAACCGCCCAAATAAAACCTTAATCAAGTCATGATGAAGTTTGTACCTGACGCACGTTTGTCAAATTTGAGTACAAGCGCTCATGGACGCTGGAAAGGTCAAAGTTTCATGTTCTTGTTAGCAACACATCGAGGTTGAACAACGTTTACCATTAAAGCTGTTAAAATGTTTGATACTTAAATACCTTTCATTCCTGTTAAAACGATACAATCTGTTATTTTACTGACCGATAAAAACAAATAGTGCCCACGCTTTAAAATACGTCACATCTTCAGTCATGTTTTTGACACTGAAGCTGCAGCGTGAGAGAGAGAGAGTAACGTTGAAATTGCTAGATTAGTTGGGGTGGCCAGCGTATTTGTGAAATTTAGGCCGCAAGTCAGAGTTTGTCTGCAACGTTTTCTGATCAAAAACGAGAAACTGGCCGATGCTGGGTGCCTCGGATCTCTATTTTTGTTGCTGTGGTGTTAAAACAGGTCACATCATTCGATTGGTGCCAGTGTCATGTATCAAAGTTTAGAGTTCTGTAAACCACAAGATTGCTTCTAAGGCAGAGTCATTTATCCAGAGGTTGACCCGTTTTTTAGTTGTTTCTGTTGCTCAAGTAAATATTTTTACACCTCAAATCTCAGCCGATGAAAAAGCGACCTCATTTCTTTTTACTGAACTCTTTCTGTCTGCTGAAGTCTTTTGGAGAAACCCCTCGAAAGAACTTGTCAAAGGGTCGCCCTTGACTTGATAATAGAAATCGTTGAGCAGAAATCCAGTCCTGCACCTCCTCTTGTGAAGAGTTAAAATGTCATCTTGTGAAGAAATAACCATGCAGGATTGGTCAGATCTGTAATTTAGATACAGGAAATCAATCTGATGCAAGAAAACGCTTTGAGTAAGGATGACTGAGCGGCAGAGATTTGTGATGAGAAATGAATAGACAGACAGAGAGAGAGAGAGAGAGAGAAAAAAAGCATCTTTGAAATAGCTCCGAGCTCGGCGTTTAATCACACATATTGAGGTGAAATGTTCCGCAACCTTCAGGTCCATTATGCAACCAAGAGCACTGAACCTGACGATGACATAACAGCCTTATTTCATCTCCTAATCATGTGTTTCTCTCTCAAACACACCAGCCATCCTCCGTTATCCCCCCCCCCCCCCCCCCCCTCCCCTCCCCCTCCCCCTCCCCCCTCTTTTTTTAATTCACTGATCCTCAGGCTTTAATTCTATAAGTGGCTTTGAATGTCTCAAGAAGTCATCTCTCTCACTTCGGTATAAAACTAAATCCAGTTAGAAAATTAGACTTTAGGAGTACCACAAGGTTTTTTCTTTTTGCAGGTAAACACTTATTATTATTATTTTTTATATTTGTTGTTCATGACCACTGCTCCCCTCCGCAGGTGAACGTCTACGTGTTGGGAAAAACCTTCCTCGTACTGGCCAGAGAACTCTGCATCAATGCTCCTGCAATAGGTACGCCGTGTTTTTACCCTTTTTATGTTTGACCCTCCTGCAGACCCGTGTTGAGAATTAGCATGTGTGCTAAAACACTCAAACAAATCTCTTAGTAACCATTAAGTCTTTCTATTGCCAGGAAATATTGAATAAAATGTGAACCACTTTTTACAGAGTTCATGCTGAATATTTAAAATAATTTAAAAAAAAAGACAAAAATACTAAATTTAAATGGACTTGAAAATTTTCTGATCTAGAACCAGATATTTTTGCTCCATATTTGCTTTATAAATGGCTTAAAATGACTCTTGGGATTAAATCTTGGACTTCTTTAATGTTCTGAAACGTCAAAGAGAAATGTTGATTGAGATAAAGAGGGAACTGTCTGATGCAGCAGAATCACACCCACTCGTATCCATGTATCAACAACCAAAATGCTGTAGTTCCCACTTCCCAGCACTGAATGTTAAAGGGCCCTGTGATGCAGGTTCTGCTCTTTATTTAAAGGCACTATCAGATCAGTTCGTGTCCCTCGGGTCAGGAGAATAAAACAAACGAACACTAAGCAGGATCTCTTTTTTTCTTCGTTCTTCACTTTGATTTTCCAACAAAAAAACGACTAGTTCATTTTTTTTTAAAAGGAATCCTGCTTCAGGGCCGACCTGACGCCTCGAGGCCCCCCCCTCACTGTACATGACAACCTTTAAGTAATCCACCTGAGGCTGCAAGAACGTCTTGTTCCCATCCAGCCGTGGTGTAGTTCACGCTGGAGTAACCAGAGGGCGCTGCAGGCCCTCCAATCCCCTCACTCCCCTCACCCAGGCCCCTCAATGATGTGACATGTGCGACTTGATTCACATTATAACCTTTTTATGTTTCATCATCAGGTGTATAAGCATTCTTGTACAGAACACATCTGGTCATCTTTAACAGCATCAAGCTGCTAACAGTTAAATTGTATTTTTACAAAAAGACACAATGTTTCCGAGGCCATCCTCTGAAGTGCAAAACGACAAGATATTCTACTTTTTTTTTTGCATTTAGAATCATAACACTACATAAATTCTGCTCCTCGTCTAATTCTGCTGCTCCGACTCTAGCAACAACATCGTATATAGACTTGCAATTACACAATTTTTGAAGCAGTCCCTACTTATTCCAGTTGTGGAGCTCAGCTTTGATTACATAACCACAAATCAGCGTATTATGTTGTTTCTACAGCAGCCGCAGCCTTTGAACACAGGCATCAGAGCAAATAACGTTAAACCGAGAATTTAAATAAGAAAAAATAACATTAAATTAAATAAGATAAAAGAACAGCTCCTTGGCTTTGAAAATAGTCTCTCAAAGAACTAACCAGGCCATTTAGTGTGACATTAGTCAAGTGTCTTTAATGCTACATTACTTTGAAGGCTGGGAGGGCGAGGATCATTTTCCATCGGCAGTCCGAGAGCGGCTTATGCATAGAACACAAGCTCGGGGATCTGTCCTCCCTGTACTCCGGTCCCGTTGGTGCTGTCGGAGGAGCACTGGAATTGAAATGTCACCTTCCCGCACTGCACCTCCGTCATGCCCTCCTGACCAAAATAGCTCAGCTCGTTCCCGTCCAGCACGGCGCTCACCGTGTAGAAGGCGTCCTGCTCCACCTGAACAGGGTGCTCGAACCACACGGGAAACGTGCTGCTCGAGCCGTCCGACACAAACTTTGTCAGGTTCTGCGCCAAGGTCACCCCCTGTCTCTTCAGTTCGATTTTGACGCTGTACTCGGCCTTGCCCCCGCTCGACCCGTACAGCCCCAGACCGGCGATAAAGATCCGCTTGTCCACCGCGAACTGGATGCTGTCGCACCGGCCCCGGTAACGCCACTGATTGCTCCGGTAGGCCGAGGACTGAAAGCGGTGGCACCTCTGAGGCGACAGGCCCTGCCGCGCAGTCAAAGGGAAGTCCAGGTCGGGTTTTTTAGCCGCGGTGTACCACAGGAACACGTTGTGCGTCTCCTCCAGTGTAAGGATGTCGCATTGCGCCGCTCCGTCTGCGAACTCCTCCAGGCTCATGGAGGGGATGCGCACCAAGAACAGCGCCTTGCCGAGGACTTCTCGTTTGTTGCGGGTCGTCGGACCCAAGCACTGCCTCTTGCACTCCGCCGTGGCCCAGTTCATGACGGCCTCGAACACCACCACCTCTTTGGTGTTGAGCGTCTCCCGCCGCAGGATGATCTCCAGCGTCTGCAGGTCGATCTCGCAGAAGCCCTCGGAGCACAGCGCCAGCTCGGCCTGAGCGTCGATCACCTCCCAGCAGCGCTGCGTCAACTCGGGCTCCTCGAACAGGCGGCTCTGGGACAGCAGCACGCAGGCGTTCTTCGCCTCCAGGCTCGTTTCCAGGAAGGTGACGCACGCCTTGGCCAGCGCGGGAACAATGTACTTCTTGGCGGCGTACAGGGTGGCCAGCACCGTGTCCGCCTCCAGGTCGATCTCATCGCTGTACATATACCTGCGAGGTGGAAAACGACCTTTAAGCAGCTGTGCGTGAACAGAAACTCAACTTTTTGCCAGTTAAACCGTTTCTTTGATATCGTGCTGCTTGACTCGACACAGCGTGAGAAACACTGGTGCTCATTTCTTCTTTGATCTTTCTCACTTTAACTAAATGTCCAAAAAAATAAACTCTGCTTTTCTTCAATTGTAAGAAGACTTAACACATCCTACCCTTTTCTCAAAAGGCCTCACACTTAAAGAGTGTTCGGTGCTGGCTTAGCGGTGCCACTGAATAAGCAACAAAGGCCGGTTATTTATAACCGCTAGTCAGCATATGTTCCCCTCCAAGAAAATGATCGGAGCCGTGGATGAGTAAAAGGGAGAAAAAAAAATGTTTGTAGTTGGACAAAGAGCTCTGAGAAAAACCAGCAATTACAGAGCAGTGTGCTGCTGCCACTGCTCGCTGGCGCTCCGAGCATTTTGGCATTCGCCTCTGCTTAGCGTTGGATGAGTAATAATATGCTTTGAAGTGACACTGACTGCGCTTGTCATCTCTCCTTCTGGTTGGCCTGTGTGTGTGTGTGTGTGTGTGTGTGTGTGTGTGTGTGTGTGTGTGTGTGTGTGTGTGTGTGTGTGTGTGTGTGTGTGTGTGTGTGTGTGTGTGTGTGTGTGTGTGTGTGTGTGTGTGTGTGTGTGTGTGTGTGTGTGTGTGTGTGTGTGTGTGTGTGTGTGTGTGTGTGTGTGTGTGTGTGTGTGTGTGTGTGTGTGTGTGTGTGTGTGTGTGTGTGTGTGTGTGAGGGGATGGCGAGTGGCTTACTTCAGCAGAATTAGAAAAGCAGCAGGTTCCACATCTGGGATATGGATCTCAGACTCCTCCTCCGCCAGATCACCATAAAACATTGCACAGAAGACGGAGCTTCCCACGGCCAGCACATACTAAGAGAGAGAGAGGGAGAGAGAGAGAGAGAGGGAGGGAGAGAGAGAGAGGGAGGGAGGAGCAGACAGATGCGTCACACACACATGCAAACAGAATCACTCTTCTTTGCTTAGTTCAAGAAAGGAGCAGCAGTAGTCTTTTTTTCAGTAGCTCCAACACACCTCGCTCTTATTTACCCAACAAACATTTAAAATCACACAAAATGTTGTGTGATCCCGTTGTTTCTTTCTCACTTGTGGAAAGAAATCTTGAAAATTCAAACAAGAGGTGAAATATATATATATATTTTTTTTTTACCTTGTGCGCTGGAACCTTCTGCGACCCCCCCAAGGGGCCGACGATGAAGTGGACATCAGCCATGAGCTCATTGTTAAACATCAATGCGTTCCTAAAAAGCAGAGCAGGTTTTCACCGATAAGCCTCAATCAAGTATTGTGTAACATCAAGTCCTCCCACACTCTTTTTGCCTAGAGACACTGGTTATTTTCATAGGTTTGGGGAGGAGGTAGGAGTAGTTGTAGGGCAGAAACTCATATTTTCCTTTAGGAGGAATCTATACCCACTTTGTCCTGAAGTAAGCACTTTTAGACTGTGAGAAATCACAAAATCACACTTTTCAAATGTCAATGTGGACATTCAGTCAGGTCTTTATCTGATTTAACAAAAATGTAATCCAGTTTACTGAAACAAAACTCCAAGAAAAACACATTTTAATAAGGAAGAATGAGCCAGTGAATCTTTTCTATTTCATCTTAAAAAGATATTAACATTATTTATAAGTTATGTAAATTGCTGCAGGTCCTAGCATGCAACCTGAGTTCCACTACTGTGCTCATTTAAATATAAAAGGCTCAGTGGCTTAGCATGCTGGAATAGTTTCTTAAAAACTGAAATGCCACTTTTAAGTTTAGTTAGTTTAGGAACTTTTAATCTACATATTTACCGAGTAAAACTTGCAAAATGCAACTTAAAATGTATTAAATTATGCATTTTTTAGTGTTTAGGGTGAGGAGTAGTGTCCTTCAGAAAACTACACTGAACAGTAGAGTGACCTTCCTGCACTTTATGCATGCTTTTTATACCTTTTTATTAGTAATGTCCTATAACAGCATAAAGGTAACTTCACTCTCTTCACTTTTTGTTCACTTTCTCACACACACTTGATGCAGTTTTGACATGTTGTGGCAGGTTTGTGGCACATCCTGCTCGGTGGTTTTTTTCCTTCTTACCTCTCTCTCAGTGTGGGGTGGCTGCACTGCCAGCTGGGTGGATCTATGTTGTTGTTGTTGATGTTTTGCTGGGTGGTCGGGGTGGTCGCCGCGCTGCTGCTGCTGCTGCAGCTGGCCTGGCTCACCTGCACCTCCTTGGTCTTCTCGGTGTCCGCCACCGTGGTGCCGCTGGACAGATTGGTGTTGTTGGTGTTGGAGGGGTACAACTCCGCAGCCATCTTCTCCTTCTGTTTCTGCTGCTGCTGCTGCTGCTGCTGCTTCTTGCTTCTCGTCAGGGACAGGATCTCATAACATACCGGCAGCCTGCCCGGGAGCTTGCCGACCTTCTTGGACTTTTTCAGTGTTTCTGGAAGTAGGAGCAGATAAGTCAAACACCTCATGATCCGGCCATGATGGAGTAACCTGCAGTCTGCCGTGGGCATCGGCACAATCAGCTGCTCTGCTTCGCGTTAGTATCCTGTGCACCGAGTCACTTCTAACACTGACAGTCAGCTCCTGCAAACACCGCTTCAGACAGGCATCGACAGTGAACTTAAAGCAACATAAAAACACATAAAGATCCAGGCCTGGTGGAGTGCAATCCAACTTAAAGCACTACGTTTCCTGTCGGGTCAGCTCATCCTCTCCGGACTGAGAAATGTCCGCGGTGCGTCGCTTGTTTTCCCTTTTTCAGCGAGTGGGTAATCCGGAATAGTCGCAGCTGGTATTCAAGTCCTTCCTATTTTTTTTTTTCCCCTCCTCACCCCGCCTCTTGCGTTTAATCCTCCCAGATATTTCCTCCCTCTCTCTTTCTCCAAACGAGCTGTCGACCGAGACGAAGCCTGCTCTAATGTTCCGCACACGTCCGAGGTAAACACTCATTTGTCGGGAGTTTTGAAAATCTGCTTCATTTTTCTGCTTTCTCTCTCTCTCGTCGTGATCTCCTCGGACGCTCCAGGGCTCCGCCGAGGAACCAATCGGATCCGCGCTGTGCTGTGACGTCAGGCGTGCACAAGCTCCTCCCGCGGCAGCTCCGCAGAGTGCGTCATCAGCTGCAGCCCCGCCCCCTCCCTCTCTTCCCCTCCTCCCCCGTCCCGCTGATTAGACCCGGTGGTGGGATAAAAATAAAATTAAAAAGAAGGTCGGCTGAATATGACCCTCCAGCCCCGCAGTGACGGAGGAAGTCCTCAAAGCTTTTCTCTCTTTAAGTTTTATTAGTGACGTAGAGAAACACCGTGTTAGAAGAGAAAGTGCTGCAGCAGACATAATAAAACAAAGTTAAAGTACTAAAGTTACATCATATTATCATTTATACAGTTAACACCCTCATTATCCATGACATTTAAAATATGAATCCTTTAAATCATAGTCTTATCACACAATTAACTTCATTATATTTATATTTTATTTTTTGAAATAGTAAGATATCCTTTTAAAAACAAAAAAATATAATGCAACTTTTTAAATATTTAAGCAGAGTAATGTACAGTTTGATATGAATTGTTATTGTTTTTATTGAGTGTTATAAAGTGGGCGGTCCTGAAAATATATTTAAAAAATCTTAAAGGCTTAATATGTGATTTTTCACACTTAAATGTAGAAATCAAGTATATCCTCTGAAAATAACTCTGTGAGTCATGACTGTCTACAATGGGTGTAACACCCGAGTCCCACTGTCTGTGATGTTTTCAGAGTTTTCAGAGTCCTATCTTCACTTTGTTTACATCGTCCGGACGGCCGGCTGACTCCTCCCCTCGTGTATAAAAGTTGTTTAATTGAGGGACTAGAGAAAAGAAGAATAACGGAATCGAAGCCTTTTTACTCGGGTCTAATTTTCAGACTGGGCGGACTCAGGATTTGTAAAATCAAGACCACCACTGATCGGCTGTCTTTCAACGTCTTTACTGTGATTAGAAGAAAAACTACATTCATTCATAATTAGATTTTTAGTTACCCTGGTTACGGCAAACTTCCCGGTGTTACGGTCCTGATGAGTGACCTCTACACTAAGATGAGGACTTTTCAGTGATATTTATGGTCTTGGTCTTGACTCTGCCTCGATCCCTAAGTGTCTTTGGTCTTGTCTCGGTCTCGGAGCACCCTGGTCTCGGGGCATGTCTTGGTCTCGGTTAGTGTGGTCTTGACTACAGATCTACCTCAAACCTCGGGTGCTCATGGAAGGTAATGGAGGAAAACTTAAGACCAACAGACACTGGACTAAATGATCCGGGTCCAGGCACTCAGGATGCAGCCTTCAAGTCATGGGGCGTTAAAACCTTTAAAATACACAAATACACGTATTGTCTTACCTCTTCTGTGTTATAATCTTGTTGTACTTGTCAGGTTTTTTTTTTTTTTTTTTTTAGCAAATGGTGATGGTGAAATTGATATCTTTCATTTGAAGATGTCATTGTGTTACAACAATAGAGCTCTCCTTTGATGTGGACTCCTGGTTTCAGGCCTGAGAGACTCATATTTCAAGAGCAGCGGATCTAATGGGTTCAAAGTGAAACAGTGTTTTTCAAAGAGGGGGTTGCCAGGGGGACACGAGGAAGGGTCCCTGGAACATATCATGGAAAAAAATCAACTAACATCATTTGTGAAAATTACATTTTACAATATGTCATTTGAGGAAATCTATTTAGAAGTTGAATGTCTGATTTTTGATGTGTTTCCGTCGTAATGTACAGGAAAGAGGAAGGAACTTAAATAACTTTAGCAAGATGGGGGTCCGCACCAGAGGCTGATGCTATATGGGGGTCCTTGGCATGGCAAAGGATTGGGAACCCCGACTATGTTACCCAAAGATCCCCTTCATCAGATTGGATTTGAGTGTTTCAGAGGTTTTATTACAGAAAGTGTGTAATCCCCATGAGCATGCACGTGTCATCGTGGCACTTTTAGATCGAATTAAAGTGGAAATAAAATGCGACAGACTCCCTGGTCCCCCTTCAAGGATCCCTCGAGGTCCTCAGAACCCACTTTGAAAAACCAGTGGCCTAGAAAAAACGTTGTGAAAATAGTTTGATTAAAGGGCTCAAATTCAGAAAAGAGAACCAATAATAACCGAGCTCTGAGTTCAGCACAAGCTGCCTCTTGACCTTAGACTGTCTTATCTGCAGAGACGGCTTATTCCTTACATGATGATTCATTAAATGATCTTTAAATGCAAACCGACAACTAATACATACAAACATACATACAAGCAACATCTGCAGAACACTAAACTTACTGTCAGTGTGACGGAGCAAATTGCAATGACAACCAACCACCAAGAGTTTTAGAGCTTTCCAACTTGCACCAAACTCTCAAAGGTTTTTTACTCAGATTTTTTCCTGCCAGCCTCTCTGTGTGCAGTCTGAGTGAGCCCATGTGTGAACGCAGCAGGAAATATTTAGAACAAATATTTATATCCTATCACCGGCTCTCGAGTGTAGGCCGTATCCATGCGATCCAAACGATATCCGAAGCATGTAATGAAACCTCTTCATTATGTTTTCTGCTTATCAGTATGTGAGTATACATACTGCGTCGTCACGTCTTACCTCAGGAGACCCCCTGCGCCCCTTCAGTCTGACACGGATAGTCTCCCGCTGTGAGGAGCATAACGTGAACAGCCAGGTCAGGAGAATGTCCGGAGCAGTCCTCCTGAAATGATCCAGATATTTTCAAGAGTCCATATGTGAAAATCAGTGATTAAGTTCATTATCAGTATTAGGGCGCGGTCACACTGGCCATCTGTACCGTGCTGTGCTCAAGCACGATTGGCCCCCCCCCCCCCCCCCGCTGCGCCATTCCCCACGCTGGCCGGCACGGCCCGCGGTCACACTGGCCAGGACTTACCGTGCCCAAAAGCACGATTACCTCTTGTCCATAACGTCGTAATACAACACATGCACGCTTTATGTTATTATGAAGCGGACAGGCGGACGAGAGAGAGAGAGAGAGAGAGAGAGACGCAGTCGAGTCCGCGTCTGCACATCAGAGAAAAACACAGAACATGACAGCTACTTTACTGACTTTTCAGCTTTAATTCACATTTGGATCAGTTAGGGCTTATAGCGTTAGCCAACAGAAAAAAGGCCATTACAGAGAGAAATCATACAGCCACAGGAACAAAACAAAAAAAAACAGAATCCATCACAGTTCAGAGTCAGTTTGGGTTTTTTTTTTTTGTTGAAGGAAGGGCGCAGCTTCCCCCCCGCCGCAGAATGATAACACTTTAATGCTATTCATGCGTCCCCCCGCTCCTGCATTTGATTGAAAGCAGCGAGTTCACGGCCTTTCTCTGGGGGTGGTCGGGAGTAATTCTGGGGAAAAGTGCGGAACAGAAGTAGATGTAGGCGAGGCCGGGTCGAGGTAAAGTGGGTACACGGAGAGAGAGAGAGAGAGAGAGAGAGAGAAAAGAGAAAGTAAACCACAGCTCTCCATCCCAGAACGACTCCTGGGCTGTTTGAGCATCACAGATTGATTATGCTCCGTAGTGAAGGAGGATTTGAGGTGGATTTTTTTTAACCTTAAACAGCCTGCCTTTTTTTTTTTTTTCCTGTGGAGATCTCGCCTGGGCCGAACATTTACAGACTGTCAAGCAAAACCTGGAGCAGTGATGGCGAGCTCTGCAGACGTATCATTACATGGTGTGTGTGTTGGAGGGGAGAGAGGGGGGGGGGGGGTCCAGCCTGGATCTTATTACCAGCTGGCTCTACCAGCTTTCCACTGGACTGCTCCTTAAAAACAGCCTCCGACTTCAAAAGATATTTGACTCCACTGTCTTAGCTGGAGCATGAAGCTCTTCCTTTGTCTCCTGGCTACAATGGAAAGACGATCGCTCCTAATTTTTGTCTTAAAATAGATTCCCCAGCAAGGTGGAAGAATAATATTTAACACTAAAAAAAGTCCTCTCTCTGAAGCTGGCCACCTGCCTGGCTGTTTCATTGGCAAACGCAGGTGTTTTTACAGTCGAGTTTGTCGTCTCTTCAGCTCAATCCAAAGTATTTCTCATAAAGTTTATGATACGCTACACTGTAAGAGTTTCTCACAGACATTTGAGGAAGCAAAAAAAAAATAAAAATAAGTGGGTTGAGAAGTGAGCTTGTGATTGGACGGCTGCCCGTTGAAATCTTTTCGCCAGCTGCGAAAATCTGGACAGAGACGCTGAGTGAGAAACAGGCTGCTCGGAGGCACACTTGAGCTAAATGCTAATCCTCAAGTTCTCCAGTGGAGCTAATTAGCAGCCAGCAGGAGGAGACTGGTTTTTTGCTGGGAGGCTCACAGGTGTGTGAGGATGTTTAAATCTGAATGAACTCAAAGCAGGGTTTTTGGTGAAAGACGAACGGTGTTTTTTTCTTCCAGTCTCAACCAAATCGGAGGAAATGATTTGGTTGCTCTTTTGTGTTTGTTTCCTGCCAAGACATCCCGGGCCTGTAAACAAAAAATCTCATGCACATACAAGCAGGCTGTTTGACCGAACGTCTGTCCAATAAAGTGTCATCCTGAGAGGGTTTTGGCAGCTGGTCAGGAGAGCCGGGCAGATTTGATATCCGTCCCTGAAACTGTAGAACGATGGACTTCCATGCTCTTCAGTTAGCCGAGCATGTCACACCGAAGCTGAGTGTGCTTTTTACAGGAGATGAAAACACACAAATC